>NC_079172.1:14971735-15084235 GCF_947568905.1 Ostrea edulis
CATACATGGGTTACAAATGAGTGACACTGCATTCGATTGTTTCTGCTTTTTTGAATTTTTATCACTTAACAGGAACAAATTCCCGTCCATTACGATTGATCGTATTTTTTTTTCCATATTGAATTTGATGAAATATGAGCAAAATGTATACAAGAATACTTTTGATTCCTTGATTAATAATAATTGTTAGTCAATATGATGGTATTTTGATCTGACGGAAAGATCTAACAGATTGGAAACTACAAACCAATCAATCAAAATTTTAAAAATTTGCATCTTTTAAAAGTGTGCCTGTAACGCAGTATTTCTGATGTTCAGAGTATGTACATATTGTAATTAAAACGTATTATTTACTAAACATCAGGGATATAATGAAGTCCTATAATTATGAAATATTTCTAAAAAAAAAAATAAAAAATAATAATTAAATCAATGTGATCGATATTGTCAGCAGAAGATTCCTGAGGAAAGATCTAACAGATTGGAAACCACAATCCAATCAATCAATTTATAAATTTTGCATCTTTTAAAACTGTGCCTGTAACGTACATTAATTTTGTTCATAGTATGTACATATTGTAATTAAAACGTTCTTAGCCTTTAAAGCTTAAATGAAATATTGAGACAAAATCTTAAGTTATCCCAGTTTCAATCAATTTGATTTAATCGATTTCAATAGAAAAGCAATATACGAGGGTTGTCCCAAAATTCCGTTGACAAGCGGTGTTTCTCATTTATCTAACGTCACTGAAAAATTAAACTTTTACAACATGAAGAGACAACAATGTCAAATAAAAAGGTGTAAAGAGTTTCAATATTAATCCGTACATGGCTACATGTATGTTACAGAACATAAAACTTTATTTTTAGGAAGATTTAGTTTCCCTAGTGCATGTTTTTATACATTTCCCAGTTAAATATTAGCTGTATGTAAACAACTACCATATTACCCCACACAAAACCTTGCTGTATTTTTTATTGTTGAGGTACGTAGAATTTAAATTGATTTTAAGACTATTTTAGTTTTTAAAGAAATACAATCAAATGAAGATTCAAATGAAAAAAGATTTGTTTGTGGGTATATTAGGATAGACAAAATCCATCGTTATAATCGGTGATGTTGATATACTAAATATCTTTGTATTAAAATACGCTTGGTCTGTCTGTGTTGAAGTCAGTCTGTATGTATGCCTATTTACCTGTATCTGTTAGTACTCTCTCTCTCTCTCTCTCTCTCTCTCTCTCTCTCTCTCTCTCTCTCTTAAGGAAATAAGTAAAGGATGATGAATTCTCGTTCACAGTTTCTTGATTATACATTAGCGCACCAGATCCCGGGTGACTCGGGATTAGAATGGGTCCTCAGTACCCCTTGCTAAATGGAGCGGACCTTCGGATGAGACCGCAAAAACCGAGGCCCCGTGTCACAGCAGGTGTGGCAAGATAAAGATCCCTCCCTGCTCAAAGGTCATAAGCGCCGAGCATAGGCATAAATTTTTCAGCCCTTCACCGGCAATGGTGACGTCTCCATATGAGTGAAATTTTTTCCAGAGGGATGTTAAGCAATATAAAATCAATCAATCAAGGTTACATGTACATGTTAAATCTCATTCCAAAATATTTAACGTACTTTATTAAAATGATATGAAGTTCATTGAAGCTGAAATATATTGAACGAAGTTTGCAATGAACAAATGTTTGCGGGTGTGACCGTTAGACAGGGGATGCTTACTCCTCCCAGGCACCTGATCCCATCTCTGGTATATCTAGGGGTCCGTGTTTGCCCAACTATCTATTTTGTATTGCTTATAGAAGTTCTGAGATTGATCACTGTTCGTTATCTTTACCTTTCATATAGATCACCTTGTACAATACAAAACATGTACATATTCACTATAAAAATCAAATAATGTTATCGAGCTGGTTTGAATTCAATGAAGGTAATTAAAACTCGACTAAAGTTCAAGCGCTGGAAATTTTGTTACTTTTTGTTGTTATGGTATTATTTAACACTCAGACCACTGATATAGCATTAAGAATATGACAGAATTCTAGTCACAGATTTATTTAATTTTGAACCAACTGCCATGCTGTAGAGAGTATGATATTTCTCCAATTGGGTGTAAATATGAGAAATGTACTCTAAATGCAATGTTCAGAATGCTTCCTTGAATTGACAGAACGACCAATGCCATCAACAGTCTTCACGCCCCCGTCTCTCATCAGTATTCACAGTAGCTTGATTTTTTTTTAAACTGTTACGATTTAAGGAACTGTAGCAGTTACCCCGAGACCAAATTAACTCTCTTGTCATAAAGGTTTTTTTTAAGTATAGATATACCATTGAGCAGGTAAGGATAGAATCATGCAGCTCGCAATAGCATGTGTCTTTACATGTGTATTCAGGGAAACGCTATCGGAACATTTTGCACCATGCTAAGATATTTTACCGACAGTTCGTGAAAATAATAGTATGGTGAAACAAATTCTCTTTAACTTTGTGATCATAGTTCCAATGCAGGAAACACACCCGTATTTTTGTTATAATTAAGAGATACTATGCCCAAGGTATACACTTTTCAGACATTTTAGTCATCAGAATCAGACAGTAATTGATAATCGATCTTAATGGCTGGCATATTTCGAGATGCTCTGAATTTGGCTTTGAGAAAATTGCAAAACGAATCGAATAAGATGTCGAAATAATTTTTGTCTATTTCATATTTTTGTTAGAAAGGAAAGAGCAAGGGATGTCTCCTTATGATTGATTGAATATTGTTTTACGTCCCTCTCGAGAATATTTCACTCATATGCAGACGTCACCACTGCCGGTGTTCAAAGGGCTGCAAAATTTAGGCCTATATGCTCGGCGCTTATGGCCATTGAGCAGTGAGGGATCTATATCGTGCCACACCTGCTGTGACACAGGACCTAGGTTTTTGCGGTCTCATCCGAAGAACCGCCCCATTTAGTCGTCTCTTACGACAAGCAAGGGGGTACTGAGGACCTATTCTAACCCGGATCCCCTCGGGAGTCTCCTTATGATATATAACGCGTATAACAATAAGTACTACTCCCAGGTTAACGGTCATGGGTACCCACAGACGCAGCAAATGAAATAGGATTTCACTGTGTTTACATGCGATTTTCTATCAGTTGATTAAACAACAATTTAACACATGAAATGCACCTATAAAAAAAATGTGTTTAAAGAATTTAAATTTTATGAGTAATGTTTTTCCCATTCATGATTTGTGACTAATGCAAAAACGAAGACGGTTTCATAAGAACATTTTGTTGTAAATACGAGTTTTCTAGCAATATAAAGACAAATAAATTTACAAAATTTCATAGCAATAGTTTTCGGGTATACAATGTTCTTTTAAAGAGGTGTCCGCACTTCGCTTCTCACTTTTCTTTACCAAAGACTTCATCTATGCAGAGTCAGACTAAGGATCTACATGTACATGTGTATAAGCCAATCAGCGATTTATCAATCTATATTCAGTTATGCTGATTCCGTGGGGATTCGGGTTGGAATAGGTCCTCAGTATCCCTTGCGTATCGTAAGAGGCGACTAAATGGAGTGGTCCTTTGGATGAGACAGCAAAACCCGAGGTCCCGCAGATGTGGCACATCAAAGATCCCTCCTTGCTCAAAGGCCGTACGCACCGAAGATAGGCCTAAATTTTGCAGCCCTTCACCAGCAACGTTGAGGTCTCAATATGAGTCAAATATTTTCGAGAGGGACGTTAGAAATATACAATCAATCAAACAGTTATGGTGTTCTGTTGTCATATTTAGCTCAAATTAGGTCCTGTTTACTAGTATCAATTGTTCTTATTTTGTATTAGTCCCTATGTGCAGCACAGTCGAGTTAATGATTTTCACAAATCATGCGGAAGATTTACCAACTGAGCTACCGGGCCAACCTTCATACCCAATTTCCGATTAAGTTGAAATGTTTCCATATTCAGGACAATTTTACGACTTATGAAGCACGCTATACAATTCAAATTATTGCTGGTTAGAACCCCAGCCTGGGTACTTGATCGTGCGTGTTGTGTCCGTGGGTAAGCTACTTGATCGTGCGTGTTGTGTCCGTGGGTAAGCTACTTGATCGTGAGTGTTGTGTCCGTGGGTAAGCTACTTGATCGTGCGTGTTGTGTCCGTGGGTAAGGTAATTGATCGTGCGTGCTGTGTCCGTGGGTAAGCTACTTGATCGTGCGTGCTGTATCCGTGGGTAAGCTACTTGATCGTGCGTGTTGTGTCCGTGGGTAAGCTACTTGATCGTGCGTGTTGTGTCCGTGGGTAAGGTAATTGATCTTGCGTGCTGTGTCCGTGGGTAAGCTACTTGATCGTGCGTGTTGTGTCCGTGGGTAAGCTACTTGATCGTGCGTGTTGTATCCGTGGGTAAGCTACTTGGTGTGTTTGTCTCAGTCCATCCAGTGGTCAGTTGGAAACTGAATAACCTGCGATGGACTGGTACCCTGGGGTCTGTGACTAGCGGCTGCTAAGCAACGTGAAAACCATGCAGAAATCAACATCTGTTTAATGGTGGTCCCGGAAGAATTGTACTTACATGTATCGTCGTCAGGTTATACTTTCTGTCTAGTCAACACTTTCCCCAAGAGGTTTATATGGAGTAAATAAACGTGAAGTTTTGCAATTCTGTAAATCAATTTCAGGACTTATTGATACTTGGTTGTTCATATATATTTTCCCAAGTAGACATGCCTTTTCCTTGTCCCCTACTTATTTTAATTTCACCTCTTATTTCGGATAGAACATTCTACCAGTATCACGAATAATAACTTGCTAGTAATTTTCTAATTGGGTAATTGAGGGTGACCATTGTAGACCAGACCGCTCTGTTATATCCACTTTAAGTCCTAACAGAATTCCTACCGAACGTCTAGACTTGCAGTCAATTTCCGACTGATTAAGTCATTCATTAATAGAGTCAGTCAAAGTACAACCACGGACAAGGAGACGCTCTAGTGTTAGAATGATTTTAACAAACTTGATTGAAATCGTCATCCATGTAGCCTGATTTTATTGGTGGCTTTCGAAAAATGTCGTCTAAGTCCTCGTTTCCTCCGTCGTATTATTTTGTTATCTTTGAGCTACACGCTACATGGTCGTTCTATTCGTAAAGCGTTGAGTTAGTGATTTTATTTATATTTGTTTGTCTTATGAAATTTTTTTGCAAATTCTATCTTGATCAGATGTTGAATCTTGTCTTTGTCTCATTTGCATGACTCCTCCTACCTTCTTTGTGAACAGTGGGTAGTTGGATATCGCATGCATTTGTATGTGATATTATGAATATCGCGGCACATTTGATAATATGTGATATACACCTCCCTAAAGATAAAAGAAAAAAACGACCGGTCATTGGATGACTCTAAAGATATTTGAGTGCAGGTAGTCTAGACGTGAAGATTAATTTACATATTTAGATAATTGTTGGGTTACATCATGCAATTAAAGAGTGAATAGTGGACGTTTTATGACTTGCTTTATATTGTGTATTGAATAACAGTTAATAACAAAAATTCAGATAATTTGGTTTATATTTAATTTATATTTCGAGCGTTACACTTCTTCAGGATTTAACCCTGGGTCTTAGAATGTTCTCTGATCTAGTGAATATCGTTAACTAGGTATGGTCTGTGACGGGGTTTAAAATTTAAATAAGGGGAAAAAATTCTGAATCGATTTAAAAAGTTTCAATTTAATCCAAGGATACAATTTGATATCCTAATTCAATACGACATTTAACAAAAACAGTTTGTATCGAGAAATCAATCAAGAATGAATGAAACAGAAACAGAAAAGTTTTCGATGGAAGCGGAAAACACATAGCATACTGATTTGATAAACCTCTTTTTTTTCTTCCTGATTTGGAGTTGTATTGGAGACTCACCTTGCTTGATTCAAACTCGCGATTTACATATGCCTTTATGACGATGTGATATTCTTCCTTAAATTAATGAACAACAAATATAATATAAAAATGAGGTTATTCATCATGACAGGAGCTCATAATAGAGAGTTTATTATTTGTTTTGAAAACAAAGATTGAGGTGTGTTATTGTATACGAAGTTTTCAAAATAAATGGATATTGATCTAACTTTATTATATATATCACATCTCAAGTATACTTTAGATAAAATGTGTCATTTAAAAGTTAAAATTTGTGATTGCACTAAATGACAATGCTTTAAATTATAAAATTAACGTTTCACTGGTTTGTTTGTTTACATAAAAAGACTCGAGTCTTTGTTTACTTAACACAGAATCAAGGCTAGAATAGTGCTCTTATCCTTGCATTCAGACAGTCCAAATTTTGGTTGTCAACATTAAATGAATTATATTTTTGAATTTTAACATCAAAAATGAAAAATATTTCTTACGAAAAACGTGCACCAGTCCCTTTAAGGTCATATGGAAAGATTATGAAATGTTTCTCTAAAACTACTTTGTCATCTCTATATGATTCTTGTATGATTTCTCAAATAGTTTTAAAGTTTATATTGTAATAATACTACTATACTTCCCGATCAACTTAGGGGTCAGATCACCTACATGTAATATTAATGCAAGGATCCAATCTCTGATTAAGGCAAAAAAAAGTATCCCCTTTGCTACAATAGCGTAGTGATTTCCATATTGGCAACCTGTAGTAATACAATTTTACTTGCTACAAAAGCAACCAGAACTATGTAAATGTGCTAACTCTAAAACAAATCTGGTAATTTGTAGGATGCAAGTGAAATCTCTGTCGTCTGCTGTGTATAACACTGGGTTTTCTGAGGTTACACCATTACTACGTTCGCTTGTCTTACTGTCTCAGGTCGTGGATTACAAAATTGTTAGAAGATATCTTTATTGTTTTCCTTGTTTTGTCGAAATACTATTTCAAACCTAATGACGCCATTAAAACGATTTTCTCTCGTTGTTTCCCCTTACAGCGTTGTCTTATCTCCGGGGAAAAAAAGCACGGCCTCGCCGACACACTGAAATGGCCGTACGTTTGGCATGCCAAAAATCTTTTTGATGGATCGAAATTGATTTGTTTATAAATTAATTTGGCAAGCAATTAATTTGCATTTCTTTTTTGTTGAAAGCGATAAATTGGAAAATATATCATTCCTGGTCATAAAATTGGAATCTTTCTTCACAGATACAAATTAAAGCTTGAATCTATGATCGTGTTCTCCGTGCATTGCCTGTTTTATTGACCTTAACACAGATATAGAAATCAACAGGTACAGAGAAAATAACAATATTGGAACTTTGAGAATAAAGGATGTGAATTTCCTAGGGGTTTATTTATTGAGCTATTATTACAGTGACGCGCAGTCAAAGGATGACAGTACACCACATTCTATGCGGTCCTGTTTCTGTATTCCTAGACGTCAAATGGAAAATGAAAGTAGCCAGGGGGATTCCAAATGGGGATAATTAAGTTGTGGGTATATTAGGGGTTACCTTGATGTCCCGGAGGGTGCAGGGAAATTTCATCGTAGGGCTAAGGAGGCAAAACCCCTTTGAAGGTATAATTGCTTGTTGTAGTTTACCTGACTTCGGTTATATTGCAGTAGTTTTCAGCGATTTGAATCAGACATGATGGTATTTTGGTCCGCATAGAGGTATTGTATATAATTAATGTGTTATATGTGCATGAATCTATTTCTATTAACAAATATTCTGCTTTGAATGAACTTATAATTTATGAAATACGGAATAACAGTTTGAATTAAATTTTAAATGTCTTTCAGTAATGAAAATATAGTAGAAATGGGGGGGGGGGGGGGGGGCTCAGACGGCCCGGGGCCTTGTCCTACGCTACGTGTGCTTCACTGTTTCTTTTTACATGTTTGCCAACGTAAATATGTTAATCATAGAGATATTTATAAAGATATTTCTAACATTTTCTTCAGTCATATTACACATGTAATGGCTAGGAAGAAAGTCTGTAAGTTTGTTTTAGATTTAAAAAACAATTCGTTTTCTTTCTGTTTATGCAAATAATTAAATGAATTCTAACAGTTTAACTTAAATGAAAAATATTTAACTACTTGGAACAGGAAAGTTCTATCGCAATATATCAGTTTGATTTAACAACAAATGTACGTTTCTATTATTAAATATCGGTGTTGAGGTCACACTGGAATAAAAACAGAGCAAATCGGAGGAAAAACATTGATACCAAAATAAATACGCAGGCCGTGTCAATATTAATTTCATCTTTGTATTGCCGACTAACTGCTTTAATGCTAGAACGGGACTTTGGTTTTAATAATGGAGTTTTACTTTGAATCAATTGTTAGTACATGTACTTGTTAATTTTGACCTCGGTTACCAATCCAATCATGCAATGCACTAAACTGCCATCAACTGGGTTCACGAACGTAGATTTCCGTGTACATGTACCTCTCTGTATCCACAGACTGAAATTGGGGATGTTAAAAATGATTAATTTTTACATATGCTTAATGAATTTTCTAACCCGATATGCTAGAAAACGATGTACGAGTATAAAATGCATGTACCCACCCAAGGCAACGCTCAGACAAATGGATGAGACTTTGTCTGCGTTCTGACATTATTTAAAGTTCCATAACTCACTATACCGAATTGTTATTTCTTTGCATTTGACACGGGGTTATTTGACACGGGGTTATTTGCTGGGTGTAAAATTACGGAAGTGCTAGAGGTGGTGTATGTCATATTTTTAAAAAGTTTATGACACCAGAATTTGGTCGGATATAAACAATTACATGTACAATTAGTTACTGTGATATTGCATAGAAATAATTTGGGGGTCATGATGTCCGGGGTATTTGTGTAATTCAGTATTATTTATTTACGCTGTCTACTCAATATTTTCGTTATTACATCATTCTTAAAACGGCGGACTTCCGGGTTTAATCGGAGACATTTTGACAAGCAGTCTATGGAGAGAGAGAGAGAGAGAGAGAGATTTGTGTTCAATCAAAAATTACCATTAATTTCAAATATATCATGCACGTTGCACCATAATAGCGATGGATATAATATACTTTGATTTACATAAACTATTTGTATACTATATAATTTAATCAAATACGAATACATTCCTTAAAATTTTACACTTCCCAATTCAAAAATACAAAATGAAAATAATGTAAAAAAAAAAAAAAAAAACAACAAAAAAAAAAAAAAAAAAAAAAAAAAAAACTCTTAATATAAACGCAATGAGTGTATTGTGATTGCAAATATTTATCAAATGATATTACATGAGTGTGTGGATTTAATGCTTTCCATAAGAAATATAATTTATAAATTCAATATCCCATTTTTGTGTCTGTAGCAACTGAATTTCTTTCAAAAGTACTGGTATCCTTTAATACTATGACTTTTTACTTTAAACATGGGGCATTTCTTTATTCCTTTAAAAATATATTATCGTTAAATGAATTTTACAATTATAAAATCAATTAAATATTTTTTTTCTTTTTCTTTTGTCATTCATTATCACCACTTAATATGTGTTGAATTTTTTTAATATAGCTCAATATGGTCTTTGCTTGATTAAAAAAAAACCTGGTAAAGTGCGTAAATACTCTTTAACGTTCGACAAGATCCGTCAACTTCTTAAATCTGAAACAAACCACTTCAATATTTCCGCATCGTTCTACGTTACAACATATTACTTTCGTCTAAACTTGAATGTGCATTGTTTTTATTGGGCACCTGTTATATGACGATGAAATCAAGGACAGTAGACATGGAACAATAGGCTTAGATACAATCATGTACATCAACTCTTTGGCAAACAGCACCTGTTGTTGGTTTAGTTAAGTGGGATAATTTGGACTAAGACCAGATTGTGTTTGGGTCAGAATCATTCATCTTCGGTAAACAAGGTCAAACAATGCATTACTATCGTACTGTAGTGCACCATCATCTCCTAACACGACTGTTAGTGCGTATGTACTGTAACTTCAGGCTTGTCTTCTCGCGACAGCCTTGTACAAACCAAAACAATAACGTCCAATTATAAGAACACATTAATCTAAAATTGAATCTTTTTAGCAAACAAAGAGCGCAGACTTCCTGTAACCTCTAACATCTTGTCATTCCACCCCTATCTCCATCTACACACATTGTACGATATTACATAACATGAACCTGATTCGATATCCGACATGTCGAACGTATATAAACTCTGTTTCATGCCTTGGCCAGAGACAGAATCACCGCAACACACATTCTAAACGAAAATTCTTTCGACATGTATAATATGCATTCATCGCAGGGATAATTATGATTTTTATAATGATCTTTATTTATCAAAGCACAAATCAGTTTTCATTATAGTCCTGCATCAAATATACAAAAATAAAATCAGTATTGTAAAATTTAGCATGTATCGACGTATTTAAAATACAGTGCATATGAATATAGATATATATGTATATAAGTACAGTATATGATACAGTACATGTACATATACTCGTGTTACATGTATATATAATAATGCATACATATACACATAATATACACTCATATATATATATATACATATATATATATATATATATATATATATATATATATATATATCGTTATAACTGTATTCGAAAAATTGGTATTCTAAGTGAATAAATTATGTTGATGTTCAATACCGCTACAAGTAAGGGCTACAAGAACTGGCCATTTTCACAAAAAAGATCACGACTAAGATAAAAATATTGTCTCTGTCCTACACTTAATTGAGCACTCACTATCATTTATTAAATCAAGGGACAATTTATCAATCACTGTAAATAAATTCAATCCCCGTTCCATAGACAGGTCACCCCTGTATACAAATGGCTACGATATGGGACGGAGATATCATGACGATTTTCATTTCTGATTATTTGAATATACGTTAGGAAAAGCATCTCCTCGATATGTGCCTATGGGTAGGGTATACGTGACTTGTGAAAAAAGAGAAACATGTGCTGCGCCACTGGCCGCTTGTTAGATGTCATCCATTCATTATTCAACTCTCTCACAATACGTGTCCCCGTCATCTTAAGAATTGCCATAATTGTGTTTCTTTTAAACAGACATATTTTTTAATCATCCTACCGCAAGATTGTATATTTATGTTTCTAAAGCAGATCAGGATATTCCATTGACCTGTCCCTAAAGCATATGGCCGTGATGTACAGGAAACGGGCCTTAGTCCCATTGTATACACTCATAGATATCCAGCTAGGTCATTGTAGCATGGATTTCACCGTGTACATGGTCCGAGTCAATGTAGCATAAATTTTTACTGAATATCTACATTTGGTGTGTCTGATATTGATTTCTCCCCACACATATATGGAGTGTATGTAGGCCATTTTACAAAAAGTAAGTTCATTATTTTACATACAGGATGTATGCCTGTTGTTTTGCACAGTATATAAATGTATTTTGCTATTAATTGAGGTTTTATGTGGATGTGAATAATCGCAAACTTCGTCATTCAGGATGTTTATCCGAGACATATCAATGCTTCTAACAAAACCATAGATCACGATTTCGAAATAAGACAAGCTTTGTATGAAAATATTTAACAACCTAGATCTACAATCCTGTTTGTGTAAGTAAAAAAATATATGTAAGATTTTGCATGCGTTCAAAATAAAATGTATATAAGTGAAATGCTGATAGAGAAAATAGTATGCATGTAATTTATGTAACATTTGATTTATTTTGTGTGTACGATTTACGATTCTCCAATAAAACACAAAGTATGTATGGCGTGTCAGCTGTCTGGTATTGGAAGTCAATAGATTTAAATGTTTTAAAAAAAGATCACGAATACAGCGTGTGGAAAGGGAAATTTTTTGTTTTACTTTATATGCATTTTTCTAAGAAGCCCCCCCCCCCCCCAAATAATAACGCTAAAAAAATCAACAGTTTTAGAAAAGCGATGTCTCGATTAGTAAGTCTGTATACATGTACATGTATATCACAATAAGAGTTCATTTTGGTAAAATTCGATGATATAGTTAAATGTTACTGATAAGAAAAAAAACCCAACAGCACGCAAATGTTAAAAAGTTGTAATTATATATGTTACAGGACATGCATTGTTGGGTCTATTTACTGCACGTGTACTCTTAGCATGGTAAGGTTTGGGTTATAATGTTCGTGTTAAAATACAGGTGATTTGTTCATTACCTGTTATACCAGTTGAGCATGCCTGGGTGATCCGTCGCTCTATTGTCTAATGGGTAAATATATAATGTTTAGAAAAGGAATTATTCGCTTGAAATCTTAAGAGCATATTATTAGATTAAAATAATATTTTCATTGCATAAAACCACAGGAAATCGTGAAAGCAAATTCATATCATGCCCTTCATTTGAAACTTTAATAAACATTTCATTGATGGTTGCCGAATGAAAATATGTACGGTGCATTAACAAGCAATCTTAATTTTAGCATTTATGCATTCGAAAAGGTGACATTTTTTGGGGTCATATTAACATTTTGATCTATCAGTTATCATAACGCTTTACTTAAGAGCTTGCAACTGTAATATCACCCGTGGGAATCCAGGTTAGAAACTTGGAATATGTCCTCAGTACCCCTTGTCGTAAAAGGTGACTAAATGGAGCGGTCCTTCGGATGAGACCGTAAAAAACCGAGGCCCGTGTCACAACAGGTGTAGCACGATAAAGATCCCTCCCTGCTCAAAGGCCATACGCGCCGAGCATAGGCCTAAATGCAGCCCATCGGCGGCAATGGTGGCGTCTCCATATGAGTAAAAAATTATTGAGCGGAACGTTTAACTGTATAACTGCAACTGTAATACCTTAATAGCAATTTGAATAAATATGTTGAAAACTTGCAATATATTACAATCCTTCTGAATCATTGATATCAATGATAACTTTCGTTCAACCTCATAGGTTCAATAACAACCATTTCTTCTAGATGCAAGGTGAAGATAACGAACAGTGATCAATCTCATAACTCCTATATGCAATACAAAATAGATAGTTGGGCAAACACGGACCCCTGGACACACCAGGGGTGGGATCAGGTGACTAGGAGGAGTAAGCATCCCCTGTTGACCGGTCACATGTTGAACATCAGTGACAGTCCGTTTTATACTAAAGGATTTTAGATAACAAATTATGAAACTTTACTCCATGTCGATCCGGCCCATCCGATTTGACTAATAAATTCTATTGTCTAGAAACGAAAGTCTTAATATTACATTATCTTCTTCCGACCGTGTAAACCAAGTACCCAAATAAAATCCCCAATTAAATTATCATTTTGAAACAATTAAAGTTTTGTTAAAGAAAAAAGAAAAAAAAGGGGGTAACATTTGCTTTACGAAAAATACATGTATGTATTCTCACGTCTGCTCTGTTCCCTTACCCACATCCCATAGTTAGCACAACGTCCCTGTGGTGCATGAATAACAGTAGGTTCATTATGTGTCGCCAGGGACTCCATGCCATACAGTTGAGAACTTTTATTACCGAAATATGCTAGTGATTTTGACCTTTAACCTATGACTGATTCCTACTATAACATTGACCTTTCTAAACCAATGACATTCATGAATGAGGGAAGTATGTATTATACGTACAGACCCACCACGATTATCATTAACCTACAAGCGATGGACAGGTAATCTGGGAATAACCTGTCTAAAATCAGATTATGGAATTGACAATAAATTATGATTTGCTTCAAGAGCAGTCCATAATGTATCAGTATGCAGCCTACCGAACTCGTTTATTACTGCCTATTTCGTAAACTGAAAAGTAATCATTCACGGTCGGTTTACTGTTCCAAACTTTCCCTCAGACTTTAATATACCCCGATCTTTTTAGGAATAATATTTTTAAGCCTGATCATTGAATGTGAACCCGTAATCCACCACCAATCGGCTTTAGTTTAAAACGAACGCCCGATTTTGTCCCCAATTACCACACGTACAACCCGTCAGTGCAATGTCTATTTCCAACAGAAGCCATAAAAGTAATGGATTTTTTCTGAATTAAAAATCATTTCATGGGAATCAAACGTATCACAGCCCCCATGCACATGGAAAGCATTGCAACGAGTTAGGTAAGTTCAAAGTTCATGATATGCACACTACATTTTTATGTGTATTTGCACCGCCAATGCCAACGTTCAGCAATAACAATGAAAAAATGAATGCTTCTTAACCACCCAGGTTCTGGGTTCATTCACTATTTGTCATACATACTATACGGATTTTGTCACGTGGTGTGAACTCCTAGGACAGAAGTTTTTAATAATTATTTTTAAAAATAATGAACGCAATAATGAATTGTAAAATAAAGCAGAATATTGGTTTGAATTTGAGGTCTACGCTAACATTGGACAGGATTAACAATATGATACAAACCGCCTCAACAGTAGTACGGTATATACTAAGAATATGCTACCAAGATAAATATAAAGTGTATGTACGTATTTACGATCATGTCAGCAGTAGTTGTTTCCTTTATTTTGAATTATGAAATACATGTGTATTTTGCTTGTTTAGAGAATTGGTACTGTAAATCATTTGAGGCGTTTCACTGGCGCTGCACGATCTGAAGGCTCGCAGTGCGTGTGAAGGGCCCCTCACCCCCACCCCCAAAAGCTCAGTGTCAAGGACTCGAAATCATTGAATCATCTAAAACGTATTTAATTTATATGTTTCGGGAGTAATCACTCATTTGTTATTGATAGAATATTAAATACCGATTCATTAACTAAAATCACATAACTGTCAGGTCTGTCGTCAGTTACAGACTATGGCCATCATATGCAGTGTACAAGCACTTGTGTTGTAATCAAATGCATTTATAGACCACGTCTTAACTCTTTGCAAGTTATGTATGTATGGTTAAGATGCAGGGAATAGGTATCATAATAAGTATTGCATTTTCGGTCATCTATTGCTACTGATTTTCACTATACGGATAACCCCGGTTACGTGATCAAGAAATAGGGTTCACGGCGGGTTTGACCGGTCGACAGGGGGTGCTTACTCCTCCTAGGTACCTGATCTCACCTCTGTTATATCCAGGGGTTCGTGTTTGCCCAACTCTCTATTTTGTATTGCTTATAGGAGTTATGAGATTGATCACTGTTCGTTATCTTCACCTTTCATTGGGATATGCTGGGTGTTCAGCTACGGCACAGACCCACTGTGTTATGAACATGTCACTATGGGGACTAGAAATTATCTGGCTCCGACTAAATGGAGCAGTCCTTCGGATGAGACCGCAAAAACCGAGTTCCCGTGTCACAGCAGGTGTAGCACAATAAAGATTCCTCCCTGCTCAAAGGCCGTAAACGCCGAGCATAGGCCTAAATTTTGCAGCACTTCACCGACAATGGTGACGTCTCCATATGAGTGAAATATTTTGTGTTTAGGGTACATTTTACAGGGATGGAAAGTACAGCCCGCTTAATCTTTTTAAAAAACAATAAACCTCACAAAACTAAAAATCGGGAGTGACAAATTTTGAACAGGGCTGGCAACCTTTGAGTGTAGCCAATTTTGTGACTGGCACATTGTTTTCAAATTTGGGTAAACATATTATTGCATGGGTTCGCGTGGTCCACAATATCCATCTAAATTTTATCATTTCTCGTTTCAATTGAAGTAGTAGATAACCTGATAATCGTTTAGTTTATGTCATGTTTTAAGATAGAGTACATGTAATAATAATAAAAATGCATATTAGTATATAGCTAATATATAGTCTATTATAAAATCTGCGTAAAATCTAGAGAA
Organism: Ostrea edulis; assembly: GCF_947568905.1. Taxonomy (NCBI): domain Eukaryota; kingdom Metazoa; phylum Mollusca; class Bivalvia; order Ostreida; family Ostreidae; genus Ostrea; species Ostrea edulis. The sequence continues at coordinate 14,987,548 of NC_079172.1, forward strand.
TGTTAGCTTTCAATAACCTGAGAATTTATTGAACGCTAACTTTGCATTGCGTAAATTGTGTGCGCCCGAAACATTCCGAGTATGAGCGTTCAATATTGACCTTACCGTAACGACGTAAAGAAGCCAAAATGACGCAGTTAAGAAATGCATGCTGATATTGCACACTTTCACCTTAGATGCCAATATTAATGAATTTTCGTCTAGTTTGGAGTATTTTGAGTGAAAAGGGATATAATTTAACAACTAAATACTTCAGCTATATAATAAAAGGGTTATTGAACTTATATTGGTGAATATTGGCAGTCGCTAGCTGTCAAAATGCACTCGCAAGCTCGTGCAATTTCACAGCCAACTCATGCCAATATTCACCAATATAAGTCCAATAACCCTATATAATATATGTTTGTATATGTATTTATTTTTCCTAGGTGTGAATGTACGTAGATTTTAATTCCTCTACTGCAAATATGTCACAAACTTTATAAATGTATGTATAAATGATAATGCTCCGAAGTACTTGAGATATCCTGACTTACTATGCCCGTAAGATACAATCAAATTACACCAAATTATGTCCCAATATCATCTCAGGGTGTTACTTTTTTCCTAAGTCATATCTTTTAAGACATATCTTAGGAAAGTGAACACGCCTGCTGATCCATAGCTCACATTGAAATGTCTTAGTAGTTTATATAGGTGTTGGTGTTTGTCATCTTGTTGTCATTGTCCGTTTGTTTATATAAGTATTTAAAAGCAGCAAGGTTTTCTTTTTATGATCATTTGAGTCGCGGTTATCAGAAAAGCTGCTCCAATTGAAATTTCCCAAGAAATCCTTGACTCTACAGAAGGAATTTAAGACCTTACCCGATATCAATACTGATGATCCTTTTCTGGAGTTAGGATTTTTATTTTACCGTTTTAAAAAAAATCGCGAAGCTAAATGACCGGATGATCGATATTCATGGATGGTCACGTACCGACAACTACAAACGCATTGTAGCGTTATTCGACTGATAAGGTTACGATTGTGCGATCCATTCCCATTTTTGAACAGAAGACATATTTTCAAGAACACGTGATTACATATGCTGTGTTGGGAGTAGTGCATATCGTTTAGTATTTAACATCCGTATGGATGACTTATTATCAGATATCAATTAAAATACATTTTTATTCAAAACAAACAAAATAGTTTTGTTTACTTTCTACAAAAGTCAGTGCCCTCTTGAGTGTAATATGATAGATGTGTATTATGATAAAATGTGTGTCTTTCTTATAATTCTTAAGTACGCTACGGTTTTACTCTTCGGGTCAGGTGTAGGGCGCTCGACCAGGTATGCTCATTCATAACGCCTTGCATGGTCACCGGCGAAATAGGAATAACACGCTGTTTTTAGTATGGATTTTGGAGAGATCTTTATTTTTAAATGGTGTTGTGTTTCAGTAAAGTGACAGCATTAAGTCCTAGGAATAAGGTAGGGGTTTTTATCTTTACATATCTCCGTATATATCGGCAGTGTGATTTCATCAGGTCTACTGTATCATTATCTAAGTACGACATTGCTTGTAATGCCACACTAATTGAAGTAGATCAGTGGCTGCTATATGCTTGTTATCATTGATATACATGTAAATACCAATGGTCTGTACACAGTTTAGTGGTGTGTGCAGATAGAGGGTTATACAGTGTTTAAGAGGACTCTTGTAATTGTTTCCTAGTGTTTTGCAGGAACCTTAGTATGCAAAGTGCATTATTCTTCATTCTATCTCCGTCGCTTTCCATTATTCGACATTCACAACCTAAGATAATCTTTCATTTAACATAGGTAATATAAATCATGCATTGGATTATATTTTCTCTAGTGCGGGTACGTTAAAGATAGATTAACTTCGAAGTATAAGATATACAATATGTATATTTATGTGTTATTAAGCATAAAATTATCCCTTTTGTCTTCGGTAGAAGCTTCATCAATACGATACACGTGCGTTCTTTTCTCACAAGGCATTCTATTTAATAAATCGTCGCTTTATTGATAAGTCGGCTGCTGACAAGAAACCGTGCTATGATTTATTAACTACGACATATTTATGACAGTCACTTTTATAAATTTTATCAGGTCTAGAGGGTATGTCTAGGGTTTTGCTTGGATTGCCACAAAAACATTCTCATCCAAGGCAAAATCCACAAACATTCTAATCCGAGACAAAATCCACCAACATTTTAATCCGAGACAAAATTCAGAAATATTCTATAATCCGAAGCTGAAACCTGAAACATTCTAATCCGAGAGAAAATCCACTATCATTCTAATCCGAGACAAAGTTCTAAAATATTGTACAGAAAGATGAAGATAACGAACAATAATCAAGCTCATAACTCCTACAAGCAATACAAAGTAGACAGTTGGGCAAACACGGACCCCTGGACACACACCAGAGGTGGGATCAGGTGCCTAGGAGGAGTAAGCATCCTCTGTCGACCGGTCACACCCGCGAAGTACACACCGCCACAGAAATATTCTAATCCTAGGTAAAATAGAAACATTCTAATCTGAGGAAAACATCTCCCAGAAGCACTGATCATGTATAATCTGAGGTGAAAACCTTACACACATTATGCTATGCGACACAAATACATGTATGTACCTAAAAATTCTTATCCGAGAAAAACATCCCCAAAAGAAACTCTAATCCAAGACAAAAACCTGAAAGATTTAATCTGAGGCAAGCACCGCCACAAAAACAATCTAATATGAAACATTCTAATCTGAGGCAACCCCCCCCCCCCCTCCCGCAGATAGATTGTGATCTGAGACGAACGTTCTAATCCGAGTCAAATACCGCGACAAGAACATGCTCCGTGTAATCTGGAACGAAAACCTGAGAGATTTTAATCCGAGGAAAATACCTAAAACATTCTAATCTGAGGCAAACTAGTCCAAGACAAACACCGCCATAAAATGAAGAAAAGCAATTGTAATACTAATAATAGCATATAAAATTGTGCTGTATGATGTGTAAAATATGTAGAATTTATCAAATTATCTACATCTTTTTCGTCAAGACACACGCATATTTAAGTCTTTTTTCTCTTTGAAGTGTTTTTGCTCTTTACAAAATTTGACGATATACAGTCTAAGATATCATATCTGAGTATATATATCAAAAGAACAGTTTCCCCCCATGTGCATTTTAAACAGAGTAGATGATGTCTTAATGCGGAGAAGATGTAAGTGATCACTCTCCCCGATGCCCTAGACGTCTTTCAGTGCTGCTTATCTGACATTAATTTAATGATTTCATTAGGTAATATATGGTACATGTACCATCTGTTGAGACGTTCAATAGCTGTCAATAGTATGTAGTTCAAGGTGAAACTCCAAGTTCTCTTTGGTGAGAGTTCTTATCTCAATACATTACCATATTAACTAACATATTGTATATGATTTCTGTAAGAAAACAATGAGATTTGTGAAGTCTGGTGACACGTTTTGATAACGACATGGACGGTTTCTCCGGCTGTTCGTGAGGCGTTATTGACTAGCCTATCCATAAACAATATGTTTCAAGCGAACATTATTTGTTTTTATATACATTTTGTTTTCTAGTTTGGCATATTCTTGACATTTTTACAGTCAAGCATCACAATGTTCAATATCTATATTTAATTAATCTGGTACAGTTATCAGTTGTTTATTTGATTACAGCTAGACTGTGAACAGACCTGCTGTAGTTGGCCTCTCAACAACCACTCACGTAAACTACAACAACATGTATTATAGATTGATTGAATATTGTTTCAATATTTCACTCATGGAGACGTTACCAATGCCGGTAAAGAGCTGCAAAATTTAGACCTATGCTCGACGCTTACGGCCTTTCAGCAGGGAGGGATCTTTATTTTGACACATCTGCTGTGACACGGGACTTCGGTTTCTGCGGTCTCATCCGAAGGACCGCCCCATTTAGTCGTCTCTTACGACTTTTAACCCGAATCCCCACGGGAATGTACAGTGTATCATAGAAAACCTGATAATTAGACTAAATCTGGTATAAGTTACTGTAGTAAAACTTTTATTCACACTTTTGATACTCTGGTGAACTATAGTGAACATGTTGATTTGCTATAGTAAACCAATGTTGTCTATTACACAGTAATGCGCTTTATATGGGAGATTGACTATTAATGATGTATATATAATACCAAACAGCATTCTGCAAATTTAAGTGTTTCTTGTACTAATTTCATTGACCTCTTTTGCACTAGATGATAACAAGAGGTACTGTGAGCAATGCTCACTAAGAATACCCCCCGCTTACCCCAATCTCCCAAAGGGTGTTAGTAATAGGTATAAACTACCTCTTTTCTGAGTGTAAAAAACAAATGGCATGACAAACCGAACCATATTGCTACTTCGATGTCCAGTGCGCGTGACCTTTGACCTTTTGACCCCAAAATCGATAGGGAACACCTTCATCCCATGGGTAGTCCATATGTAAGATATGGTGACTGTAGGTGGAAAGGATAACGCTTTAGAGCCCGGAAACCATATTGCTACTTCGATATCCAGTGCGCGTGACCTTTGACCTTTTGACCCCAAAATCGATAGGGAACATCTTCATCCCATGGGTAGTCCATATGTATGATATGGTGACTGTAGGTGGAAAGGATAACGCTTTAGAGCCCAGAAACCATATTGCTACTTCGATGTCCAGTGCGCTTGACCTTTGATCTTTTGACCCCAAAATCAATAGGGAACATCTTCATCCCATGGGTAGTCCATATGTATGATATGGTGACTGTAGGTGGAAAGGATAACGTTTTAGAGCCCGGAAACCATATTGCTACTTCGATATCCAGTGCGCTTGACCTTTGACCTTTTGACCCCAAAATCGATAGGGAACATCTTCATCCCATGGGTAGTCCATATGTATGATATGGTGACTGTAGGTGGAAAGGATAACGCTTTAGAGCCCGGAAACCATATTGCTACTTCGATGTCCAGTGCGCTTGACCTTTGACCTTTTGACCCCAAAATCGATAGGGAACATCTTCATCCCATGGGTAGTCCATATATATGATATGGTGACGGTAGGTGGAAAGGATAATGCTTTAGAGTCCGGAAACCATTGCGTCTACAGACGGACGGACGGACGGACGGACAGACAGACGGACAACCTGATTCCAGTATACCCAAGTTGCGGGGGGTATAATAACACCGATATTTATTTTTAATACATGCCTATATAAAGACGCACTCGGACGTGATATTGCTGCTTCGGTTTAACCAGTTTCCGTATGATTTGTCTTGAGTAACGAGGTATTTAAAATATAAATCCCAGCTTTATACATTACAGGGGTTTTTAATTTGAACAAATAAATATTTGACCAAATTAGTTGTAGAGATATTTATATGTTGATATTAATTCGTGCTGTTTGAATTTATTTACATTAACTGAATGCTTATAGCTTCCCATTACTTTGATATATGTATTGCCTTCTATATATATATATATATATATATATATATATATATATATATATATATATATATATATATATATATATCAGTGATATTGAAGGTGTCAGTTTTTTATATTAAAAATTAACAATTGAATCGAGAAAATGATTTATTAAACATAAGTTAAATTGTCACCCCTGCAAATCGTATCAAGATGTAAAACTTATACGGTACCAATTTTGATGTGAATATTAGATGTGAATATTAACATAATTCTTCATTTTCAACGGGGAAAAACACAAGTAAAATTATATATGAATATGAGCACTACGCACCAAACAAGGGGCCCACAGGCCTTATCAGATACCTGTACCAATAAACCCAAGGACTAAGAAATCTAGGAGGGAAATTCCTGTTCTGCGTACCTAATCCAATTCTAATATTCAGCAACAGTATAAAACAAGATGCGTTCTTAAAACTTCGATGCCTCGATAGTGCTTTTACTGATGAAAGGCTTTTCATAACTTAATATATGTAACATTAACACGATATGACTAAATTGGACCCATGATAGAGTCAAATTTCTGGGATTGCGAAATTCACAATTTTGGAACATACTTTATTGCATTTAGTTTTTATACCGTATCAGCAAAACAAGTCTTTCAAAAGATATAGACAATAATCGCTATGGTATTTTGGCCCCTCTCCCGGAACCAAATCCCCTACAACTGGGATGTAGTTTTTGTAGAAAAGAATTTTGAATATTGGTCAATGTTTGTCAGTTTTCACCTCGCCCCTACAGACCCAGAGGTGCAGAAGCCCTAAAATGTACATCTTATGTCATCCTTGTCCCACCGATGCTTCATACCAAATTTGAAAACAAGAATGGAATGTTAGTTATCAAGAAGTTCAAAATGTTCAATCACTGACCATTATTTATAGCCCCAAACTGATACCAAACCCCCTACCCCTGGGATCATGAAACTTAAGCAAGTTTGGTAAAGGACTGTCTGCTCATTCAAAATATACATTTAGTTGCAATTTAGTATCAATAACATTAAAGCGGATGTTTTCTAAAATGTTTTACACATAAACATTATACACCAAGTTTGGCTCCGCCCTGCTGTCAGAATCTCTACCCCGTGGATCATGAAATTTACAATCTTTTTAAAGGTTTTCCTGCTCTACATCACTATGCATTTAGTTTTTCTTACAGATGTGCGATTTTACAGAAGATGACTTTTAAAAATTAAGAAATATATGGCAGATTTTGCCCCGTCCCTAAAGCTGGGGTGCTGGAGTCCTGAAATGTACAATTTATTTCACCTTGATCATAAATATGCCTCATGCTAAATTTGAAAAGAATTGGAAGGGTAGTTATCGAGAAAAGAAGTTAAAATTGTTCAATTGTTAACAAATACCCCATCGTGTTACCAAAACCCCTACCCCTGGGACCATGAAACTTATGATTTTGGTCAAGGAATACCAGCCGATTCTAAATACCCATTTAGTTGCAATTTAGTGTCAATAGCATTAAAGATGTCTTTTAAATCATTTACACATACTATACACAAGTTCGACCCTGCCCTCTACCACGAGGATCATGAAATTTACAATTTTGGTAGAAGGCCTTCCAGCACTATATCACTATGCATTTAATTTTTTGTACATATGTGCGGTTGTAAAGACGATTTTTGAAAATTACTCAATTTGTAGTAGTTTGTACCCCCACCCATAAGGCCCAGGGGTCGTGAAATTTACAATTTATGCGCTTCATTGTTCCAAAGATGCATCATAGATGCATCATACCAAATTTGAAAAGAATTGGTGTTATCGAGACGGCGGACGATGCCCAATTACGATACAATGTGATTTATTTGATTGTACTCAGTTGACTTAAAATATGAAATTCTATATTTAAACCATACAATGCGTTATGTGGAAAAGAAATATTGGTTTTTACATGGGAAAAGAAATATCGGGGTTTTTTTGGGGTTGTTTTTTTTCAAACCTTCATACAGAGGGCCTCCGTGGCGGAGTGGTTAGAGCATCGAGCTCAAACTCACACGGCCTCTCACCTCTGGTTGGCGCGGGTTCGAATCACGCTCGCGCCGGTAAGTGAGAAAGTTTCCCAGTTAACTCGGTCGGTGGTCTCTTCCCAGGTGCATTGTATCTGGGTTCTCTCTTCCACCAATAAAAACTGGGCGCCACCATATAACTGAAAAATTGTTGTGTGTGGCGAAAAACAGCAAAAATCAATCAATCAAACCTTCATACGTCGTAACATTTCGTAGTTACATATTGCATTTTGGGTATTCTCTTTAGAGAAGTCGAGAGGCATAGCCTTCATCGACTTCTCTTCGCAAGCATTCATGTTTTCATTCTGGAAAACGTGTAAATGCCGGAGTCGGTGACAGTTTATGCTTCGACCGACTTTTCGATTCAGATGTGCCCGGATTTACGCAATAGACAAGTTGTTTTCAAACATTTAACAGCAATGCACAAAACCGTCACAAGGAAATCAAAATTTACTTGCTTTTAATCCATTTTCAACATGTCCCTGTCCTGGGTTTAAATCACAACTATGATTACGTCAGCCTGCTTTTCTCTTAACTGGTCCCCTATTGTGACAGCTCCCAAGACCAGTTAACGTAAACCCGGGACAGGGGACATGTAGAAAATGGATTAATAGCAAATAAATTTTGATTTCCTTGTGACGGTTTTATGCATTGCTGTTAAATGTTTGAAAACAACTTGTCTATTGCGTAAATCCAGGCACATCTGAGTCGAAAAGTCGGTCAAAGCATAACCCGTCACCGACTCCGGCATTTACACGTTTTCCAGAATCAAAACATGAATGCTTGCGAAGAGAAGTCGATGATGGCTATGCCTTTCGACTTCTCTAAAGAGAATACATTTTGGGTAAATTCTTTTATTAAACAATTAGAAGTATATTTATCACATAGAAGGGGTACATTAATTCATTGAATCAGAAATAATACTGGCACACCCGTGTATATTGTACACGTGCAACAATGACAATGTCTGTTTGAACAACTATACATACTTTTAAAAGGTGTGAAATAAAGACAGGTATAATCCTTAAAATCTTTGTGTAATGGCCTCGAAATGACAGCACTATATAATATCACGCTAATAGAGTGACCGTTCTTGCATAGAGAAAGGCTTCTTAATCACGTGGCAAATAACATATTCGCGGACATCTGTCACAGGCATGTAAAAAAAAAAATGAAGAAGTATCTTTGGGCAACAAAAGTCGTAACAAAGGGTCAAGCAGATGTTAATGACATAAGCAATAATTTGTTGCATTGGGTTCCCAACGATGCTTTTATTTATTCATCAGTGTCTATTAGATTTGATTACTCTATATCGTAACGACATTTCCATTTTGTATTTTCAGATGATGAGAAGATGATGTCATTGGCGCAGATAATTAATCAAATCAACATACCAACCAATCAAATAGCGAGGATATGTCTTCACGTTTGATTTTATTGAACTGAACTTATTTCTTGCGATATTAAATTACATTCACCGTGCTCCGTGGCGATATATAAAGAAATATATTGGATTTTTCATCATACAAAAGTGTCTTCCAGCGGCCTTCAGTAGAAGAGAAAAAATATCTTTTAAGTACAAGATTTACGGTATATTTAAGACTTATAATTCATAAAAACCCAGCGGTCTGTCAACTGAGAAAGTTCAAGTGGATTAATGGAATTTAAGAAAGGTTCACAATAAACAAGAATTATGGCAACTATTGCCAAGGTTGGAAAGTTCAATTCCTACAAAGATTAGCCGTTATAGACCAGATTACTCGCTAGATCTCATGATTTTTTCCTGTGAAATACAACTCGCAAATAACATACCGATACAAAGTGAAGATATACTGGACAAGGAATGAAGATAGCGGTATTGTATTGCAGACCATTTGGTGTGGATTGCACCGGGCATGTGGACTGTATGCTCAAAAATGTTTTCGAAAACGTGTCCTCAGTATATGGATTTAGGTAAATCTTCTCAAACATAATTCCGAAAGAGACCTTATGTGAGGAAACAATTCCAAAAAAGATGTCCTTTAGAGAAAAGGGATAGTTTATGTTAAGATGGAGTGTTCACCCCGATGCATTTGCAGCCCATTATGAGTGATATTTGCATGGATATACCGTAAATTTTATCACCTAAAGGAGCAGATATAAGGATTAAATTTTCTTCTTTGTATTGATTTTCGAGGAAATTCGCATTCACAGGAGATTGCATACGTTGTCATCATCAGCGACCGAGTCCCATTGGACACTATTACAGTGCCTGGTTACAGATGAAATTGTCCGTCAATCATGTAACTTCTCAAACTGTATGAAGTGTCAAATGGAAGCGAAACATACTGTGATATAATGGCAGTCAATGAAAATGCAATCACAAGCATTTGATACCGTGCAATTTTAGGTTATCTTAAGAATTAAGAACGCAGAGAATGGAAGAGAATACTTTTCCTTCTATCGATACCAACACGTCCATTGTGTATTCTGTCTCAAATTTATCTGTTGCAAATTTTAGTACTACCGAATTTCCTCCACCACAGGAAACAACAGCAGGAAGACCCGAATCCCCGTACACACCATGGGAACAGGCGATTATGTTATTCTTTCTCATATTAATGATGATTGGTACCATCATAGGAAATTCTTTGGTATGCATGGCCGTAGCTTTGGTGAAACGACTTCAGACTCCATCTAATCTTCTGATTTTATCCTTAGCCGTATCTGACCTGTTGGTAGCTGTTTTAGTCATGCCATTTGCCGCCACGGGTGAAGCAGCGGGTCACTGGCCTCTAGGAGATATTGTGTGTGATATTTTTACGTCACTGGATGTGATTTTGTGTACCGCTTCTATTTTGAATCTGTGCATGATAAGTGTCGACAGATACCTCGTGATAACGCGGCCGTTTAAGTATGCAATGAAGCGTACACCTCGAAGGATGGCTGTTATGATTGCTAGTGTGTGGATTTTATCCGTTGTGATTTCAATTCCACCCTTATTGGGATGGAAGTCAGAAAGGCCGCCTTACGCTTGCTTAATAAGTCAAGAAATAGGATACCAAATCTATGCAACTCTTCTGTCCTTTTATATTCCGTTGATGGCGATGATATTTGTGTACTTTCGCATTTGGCGGGTATCTTCGCGTCTTGCAAAAAAGGAAATTAAATCTCAGCCTGGTAGTATTGACAGAGGCGCTGAAATTCTCTATCTACCGTCTTACCGTACCCCACGGCATAGCAAGGAAAGTGACTATGGAACACATCCAAACGGTATTCTCAAAAATGGTGGTTGTGGTGATAACTCTAGTAAGAAAAGTTCAAAGGAGGAAGAGGAAAGCATGTTAGATATGATAGCCAACCATAGGAACAATAACCGTAGGAGATTCACTGTGAAGTCATTGTTAAGTCGCAGTAGCAAACACTCTTCTCATAAGGAGAGACGGGCAATAAAAACGTTAGGGGTCATTATGGGTGGTTTCACCGCCTGTTGGTTGCCATTTTTTATTCTTGCCGTCATCCGACCAGTTTGTGGTATTCATGAGGAGAACTGTTCCATTCCAGGAAGTTTAATGAGCATTTTTAACTGGTTAGGTTATTTTAATTCATTTTTGAACCCTTTGATTTATGCCCGATTCAACAGAGAGTTCCGAACTCCATTCATAGAAATCCTCTGTTGCAGATGTCGTAAAATTAATATTCGGATCCGATCGGAAAGTTACGCCGAACAGTACGGTGAACCTACAACGTTACGAGACACAACATTTCGGGACAGTCTAAAACCTGTCACAGACACTGTTGTGCGATATGATAGCCAAGGGGTAACGAACGTGTATATCGGAAATGGCAGTGCCGATAATTGCGATAAAGACAGGGAGAGCGTTGTTTAATAATGGTTAACAGTTCATTATACCGTATAAATAGGACATGTTTATATATTGGAGTTCAATTTACGTCCACAATGCATTTGCCGAAGCAGTGGTTGGGTAGCGAGAGCTGTTGTTATTTACTGACAGTGTGTAAGATTGGAATTCTCCTGCAGAGTAACCTCTCTTTGATATCTGTGATATAAGTAGTTGTTACGTGAACTTGCCAAATTGCAGATATATGTACGAGTTGTTAAATGTTGAGTAAGAAGTTTCCTCGACATTTGAGATTAACCATGACAAGAGATTTGCCATTAGAAACTTGGAGTGCATTTATATTACGAATCATTTTACATTCGAAATACACAGACATTGATATTTTTGCAATATTTATCATTTCTTATTGAGGAAATATATATGTTGGTATGAAAGTAAGTGATTTTTCTGGCATGCGGTGTCTTCACTGAAGGTTTAGAGTCCATTACATGTTAAATAGTTTTAAGTCTTAATTAGTAGAAAGCTGTAATTTGTCTGGATAGGGCTGGCGTTCTTCCATTAAAACCTCTTTTGAAATACATCTGTGGTGTAAAGCCATTTAACCAAAAAAAAATTCTCTTGTTTTCACATCTTCAAAACAAGAATATAACCTCGAACACATAAAAGTAATATTCAAAAATCTGTTTAAGCCACTTAAGGAGTGCTACTGTTTCAATTTGCACTCGAGGTATTTACTACTTAAATAAAACAAGTAAATTAAGACCATAACCTTCCTATATAGTCATAGAATTGGTCCTAGTCTGTTGTTAAAGAACGACGCCAGTAGATTAAGGGATTAGATTTCGTAGCAATAAAGTCTTTTCAAGGCAACTTTATCTTTTACAATCCCGACAGGATTTGGCTATTTAAAGTTAATTTAGTCTACAATGAACAACAATACAAATAATGATTTACAAATATTTTAGTAATAATTTATTTTACCTCAGTTTTTTTTGTCACCCAGTTTCATTCATGTGACTTGAATAATAGAAGAATTATTTAAACCAAAATTAGGCCAAATTGAATCCTGCTAGCAGAGAGGGGGACGCGGTGGTGATATCTTAATGGGGTATCCCAAAATCCCTTGCTATTTCTTTTAAGCGGATTTTCTTCCAAATTTAGCGAGTCTTTTAACAACGTCTGACTACCAGATTTCAATTGATGAAAAATTCTTGTGTAAGGTTAACCATGTTCAATTCTGTCGAGCCAACAGTATATAAGATTAATTACTTTAAGACTGCATCGCAGTAAAGGATGGGATGAGTAACGATGGCTTTTTAAAGTAGGGATGAATTTGTAGAAATCCTGGGGGGGGGGGGTGTCAGTGGTTATTAAACATAATGCTCAAGTGTTTGTTTTTAATGTTTTTTAAATGCATTATAGCAATATCATGGCTGCTACACACAATAAGATGATGGTAGCAATAGTATAGCAGATACGTATATCTTGGTCCACTGCTATCACATGAGTTTTAAACTGCTGAGATATTCATAGTCAATCACATCAATATTTCTTGTTCCATTGTCAAATTCGAGAAAGCTCATTATTTATTGATTATTTATATTCTATTTGTAGAAAACATTTTCCCCCCAAGCATAATATATTTTATTGTAAATATTGTACATAGTATTTATATTTATGTTGTTGCGATTGGAGATGATCCTGAAATCCGTCGTTCCGTATTCATAAAATGAAGTATTCCATTTTTGTTGTGCGTTCCAACTTCAGTGCTTGCTATGTTTAGTAAGCATTGTTATCGAATGTTTTGGTTGTAACACGTGTTAGAAATATATGTACCTTAAATTTAGGCAGTGCCAGGACTGAATCCAATGCCCAAAATACTCACATGCATTTTAAAAATGTGTTTAGCGACATTAAAAATCTTCCTTTTATAAGGTCCAAACTATCACGTTATGTTTTATAAATAATCTTTATTTAAATTGTCTTTGATTTCAGATGTTCAAATAAGTTATTACCTTCAATTAATGTTTAATAATTCGGTATCGAAAATACTATTCTCTTTATATCTAATATTCAGTCCATTTTACTTGTTGCTTAGATTTGTCACCATGTCTACTATGAGGCAACTACTGAAACTGGTCTTTTTGTGTCTTATGAAATTATTTCATTGATTTCCACATTAATTGATTCACTTGATTCTCCCGCAGTCGTTCATTGTGCTGAACTATAAGATGTGAGTGCTTTTGTACAAAACAAATGCATTTAATGAATAAATATTTGTTGCGCCAAAATATTGAAATAAAACTATTAAAATATGTAGAAGCGTTAGCGTGTTTATTGCTACAGCTGAATTGAGCTGATCGTGAGAATTTTTATGATAGAAGTCATGCAAAGTGTTTCAACTTTGAGAAAAAGTGAAATAATGGTTTCAATGTTGACAAATCAAAAGTAGTCCCAAGCTGAAGATGCCACATCATATTCTAAAATTGAATCCTCAAAAATAAATGTATTCACACAATGTTACACTTGCAACACAATTTTTTTTCACGTTGAAATAGTATTTTTCAAACTGAAAACTTTAGAAACAATATTGAAAAATCAACATGTTACAACATTGAAATGCCTAATGCAAGGTGAAGATAACGAACAGTGATCAATCTCATAACTCCTACAAGCAATACAAAATAGATAGTTGGGCAAACACGGACCCCTGGACACACCAGAGGTGGGATCAGGTGCCTAGGAGGAGTAAGCATCCCCTGTTGACCGGTCACACCCGCCGTGAGCCCCATATCCTGATCAGGTAAACGGAGTTATCCGCAGTCAAATCAGTTTGCCAAGAACGGCTTAACAATCGGTATGAAACACGTCAGACAGCATTTGACCCAATGCGAGGTTGTATTGACGAACTAGATCGTTATAACGACCATAGAATTTGCGAAATGCTGACTTCAATCGAGACTGTTGAAATCCCTGTACCATCAACTTGTTTGTCAGTAGCTTACCTCGATTTAAAAACTGACTATACCCAGAACAAGCTCTTGCATATCGAATCAGTTGAGATATATAAACACCATATGCAGGTGAAAATGGAATATTGCTACATAAATGTGGGAAGTTGACGATGGAGAAGCTGAAATCATCCCGTTTGTCATACAGTTGAGTTGTCAGTTTGCCGTTAATGTATTATTATTATTATACCTACTTCAGCCCATCCTGGTGTTGCACTCATGACCAGTGAAACCAAACCTCCGAGCACCACGTGACCAAAAAGACTGCTCAACCATATAGGCAAATAGAAAACCAAGATTAACATGCTTTCGATGATGAATTCTTGTCATGTTGTCACATCCTACACTTTCATTGATAAAGGATTTTAACGCCAGCAGAAGACCATACATGTATAAAGTTATAAGCTATACACTTTATTTTGTGAACATTATATACAAAAGTACAACATCACCTCTGAGGACCTTCTATGTAAACAGAACACAAATACAACAACAAATATATTAAACAGCAAATACATATATATGCATAACAAAACAAGGTTGTATAAACAAAAGCAAAGTATAGTTAATCACATACATGTATACGCACGCACGCGCGCGTTTTTTCCGTCCCATTCAAGAATATCTCACTTATCTAGATGTATGTGAAATATCATAATATAAATTCTTCTCTGCAAGGCCTGAACTAATTTCAACCAATTTCGGAATATAACATCTATGGGTCAAAGAGAACAATCCATGATACCAAAGGCCTTAGCATTAAGGGTTCGTTATTATGTCAACGCCTACTGTTGCACACAACCTTCATTATTAAGATCATGTCCGAAAGACCCGTAACTTTCATTTCTAATCTCGCTAAGATCTCACGCGGCGCTGTGATCCAGAATCAAACCCGGGACCTTGGGATTGCGAAGGGAGCGCCTAGACAACTGTGTAAATATATTGAATTTAGTAACTGTACAATTTATTGCACAATAATGTATAAACCACACAGTCTCATCACGAACATGATTACCCTGTCAGCATTATACAGATACTACGTGTGTATAGTGGAATATAATGTATAAACCACACAGTCTCATCACAAACATGATTATTCTGTCAGCATTATACAGATACTACGTGTGTATAGTGGAATATAATGTATAAACCACACAGTCTCATCACAAACATGATTACCCTGTCAGCATTATACAGATACTACGTGTGTATAGTGAAATATAATGTATAAACCACACAGTCTCATCACAAACATGATTATTCTGTCAACATTATACAGATACTACGTGTGTATAGTGGAATATAATGTATAAACCACACAGTCTCATCACAAACATGATTATTCTGTCAGCATTATACAGATACTACGTGTGTATAGAGGACTATAATCCAATAAAACGCCTCACCATCGAGATTCTTGAGGGAATATCAATATCATCTTTTATACTGATATGTATCATTATAACGGACATGCACCTAACAGAAGAGCACACAACAAATCTCCAAAGAATCAAATCCGGAAAGTTTTGAATGTAATTGATATTTAGTGTTTATCAATAGAGAAAGAATGTGATGAAAATTTAATGATGTGGTGTAAATATAATGAATGGCAAAACATCCCTCCGGAATGTGCCAATATCTCACGGAGAAGGTCATCGCCGAATTGTGTGTAGAACTTTAATTAAGATCTAGATCTTCAATTAATGTGAAACAGTGAAAGGGGTTGATGCTATTTCAATCGATGCGTGTGTAGTTTTGAATAACAAAGGTATATTTTTCGTTTTTAAAATCAAAATTGAAATATCTGAAACTTCCGTAACATATTTTCACGTCATGTCCGGTCTTCATATTACTGATAAACAAAGGGTTGAAAATGTCGTTAATGGTCATAGGCGTTCATTGGTGGGCGCTATCGCATCGTGATGAATAACACGTTTACGTAGTAACAGAAAGTCTAACATACACTAAAATTTTATACCGCTTAAATGGCGGCATAAATCTAGTTACTAATCCAATCTAATAGTATTCGTATTTAACCCCATGATTTCTTAATCTTTTGTCCAACAATGTGAGTTCATGTTTCTATAAATCCACATGAATTCTACCATGCGTCCCCCCACAGTTTAGGATATTCCAGGGCTTTTCGTACTCGTTAGCAGCTATCATATGGTTCATAAGATGGATAAAATTCGGAAATACCAAGTTTCCTGTATTGGGAAGCTTAAACGGAAAACAAAAAGGCAGTTCATAATTGTTCAGGTTTTTACTAGGTTATTGATTATGAATGTGTTATTGCAATGGTATCTAATATGTTCTACTAATCACAGTAGTCTAGTGTTTTGGACCCTCGCTTTGCAACTTGAAAATCCCTGGTACGAACTTTTTGAACCTGGCTCCGCCTGGAACATATAATATTTGATTTGTTGGCAACAGTTCCTTTGCGTCCATCATTAGTTCTCAAGGTCACATGGGTCTTTTGAATGTTACCTTTAAACGGAGGTACCTTTCACAGTAGGCGTTGGCAGGGTAAAGACCTCGCACTGCGTTACGACCTTGGAGCGATACACTGGTTGAAATTAGTGACACTCCTATCTCTCGCAGTTTTATATCTTTGTTTATTCACTACACCAATGGCTTTCAGTAGTCTTCCCAATGACTTTGTTAGAAACCCTCGACATCCAGATATAACATAGAAGCGCATCCCTTCTGTCTTTATTTTTTCTGCACTTAACCCCAATTGGAGTGGTAGAACGCCATATCCTGAACACAGCTAGAGGGCCTGAAGTGGTAGAACGTCATATCCTGAACACAGCTAGAGGGCTTTAACCCCCATCTGAAGTGGTAGAACGCCATATCCTGAACACAGCTAGAGGGCCTTAACCCCCATCTGAAGTGGTAGAACGCCATATCCTGAACACAGCTAGAGGGCCTTAACCCCCATCTGAAGTGGTAGAACGCCATATCCTGAACACAGCTAGAGGACCTTAAACCCATCTGAAGTGGTAGAACGCCATATCCTGAACACAGCTAGAGGGAGAATTTGAATGGTTCCATATCCCACCTGGTCCATGATCCCTGCTGACCCATTTCCACAAACTTGGATTGTCGTGATGACTATACAGCTGTTTGCCTATGACGTCTAAGTGGTTTTTTTAATATCCCAAGACTTTGTCTCACAGTACAAGTGTTACACATCATGGCGCGGAACCTCAGTTTCAGTTTTTATCCTTAAGTTCATTTCTGTTACCGACAGTATTGCTATGATGGTAGAGCTTATTATTATTCACATTTCCAGATATTACCATCTTGTTATGTAACTTTCTAGTGTTATAAGGAACTGGTATTGTTCTATATCAGTTAATATGGGATGGATCCATCCGCAGTTTCCAGATCAAACCAAACCGTGCCATACTTTGCTTCTTGTGTCATCTGAGTCAGATACTTTCTTTCTGTGTTGACATTTCTACATAGTTGACTAAAGGAAACTGTTACGCATCAGAAATGGAAAAGAATTTCTTTTATTTTATTTTACACTCAAAAGTAAAATTATAAGAAACTGGATACCTCATAAGTTTTCCATTATGACTCCTGGGTCGAAGCCTCTGCTGGTGGACTGTTAGTCCCCGAGGGTCTCTACAACCCAGTAGCTTAAGTACTTCTTTACTAGCTTGAAAATACGGATGTATATTTAATTGCCGTGATAAAATTTAGAAAATTCATTTAAAAATTAAGGATTATCTCCCTCACGCATAGCTCTTATCCTTAGACGAATTTGATTCCACTTTTTTGGCACACTGTTTTTCCCTATAATAGCTCTAAAACTTCATTGTTATTTCGGATTTCACACATTTCGGTTGAGCATCACTGCAGAGACATTATTTGTCGAAATGCGCATCTGGTGCATCAAAATTGGTACTGTATACGTTTTACATAATCTCTATTGTTTTTTCTCTTTTGGTGCAAAACATCCCTTTGCTTTTTTTTCTTTTTTTTTTTACCTATTTGGTATAGTGCATTTCTTCCAGGCCAATCGTATGATCCTCCATAAACTATTAATATCTTAGGATAGTCCTGGTTTAAAATGTTAGACATCTCTTTAAATTATGGTGCTGATACTGCTTCAGCCCTCTGAACACTGTCTCTGACTTTTCTCACCAGTTTCACTGGTGTCAATCTGAGAAAAACGGTTCCTCTACTGCTGATATTTTCACTTCATTCTGGATCTGAATATGTGGTTTAAACTTTTTCACTTTAATCTGCTGGCTTTTCTAATTTGTCTTCTCTGTACTTCTACTGAAATGTCTTTATGAACTTTAATTACTCCTCCACGAACTGAAATCTAGCTTTTGTCCTTTTCTTTCTTGCATTCTTTATTTGTTCTTCTCTTCTTATGTGATAAGTTTGGAACCCATCCTCTCGATCGAACTGCTAAATTGTTCCCTTTCCTCAACTCTTGTTGTTTTAAAATGCTTTGGAAGACTTTTCAAGTCTCAGTGCTCTTATTTTCTCTTCTTTTCATTACATCGATCCGTTCAGTCCCCAAGACTGTGGCTCTTGACCCCCAAACGTATGTCAAGGCTATCTTAAAAAAATTGTGCGTCTTTGCCACATCCTTATGGTTATTGGGATTCGTTCTTTCTGTTCACCAATATGTGTTGGCTGGAGGTTGTCATTTGGTGTAGAGGAGATGGAGTGGTCTAAGATGCTGTGGATTGAGTCCTAACTGTGCTTCTCCTCGGTCTCACAAGCCGATGTAGCTGTGCGATGTGCCATTATCCCCACACTCAGAAATTCGATCTTGACAAAAGGATTTTAAGCCCTCAGCAGATTTCGCCACATATCTCCAGTCATTGTTGTTAGCGAGTCCATTAAAGTGAACCCAGTATTCCCTAATCCTACTCTTATACGGGAGGCTGTATGGGTGTTGTTTTGTAGAAAATAAATTGTCACCTCTCTTGAAGACTGTGTTTTGGGTTGCTTTCCCACTGTGTTCAGATCAAGATTTTCCTAGTAGCCAACTTTCGCGGAAGACTCTTGACCCCGAATATTATGCCAAAGCTATCTTCAAAACTTCTAGGTGCATCTTTGTCACTTGCTTTGGGTTATTGGATTCGTTCTCTCTGTTCTCTGGGGATGTTGTGTTGTAGAAAATAAAGAAATACTACTCATGAATACTATGTTTTGGGTTGCTTTCCCACTGTGCTGAGATCGAGATTTTCTTAGTAGTCAACTGTCTTTCTGGTACCATAATTCTTCCTTGGTTGCCATCCAGTTTTTCTCGGAAGTCACTGGTTACCCGGATGTATATGTACCTACAACTGTTGGAGTGCTGCTTTTGCCAATCCTTTCTTTGTTCGATTGATGTCTTCTGGTTGTCACAACGTCTTTGGTTCGTCCCATACATTTAAGTAGAGTGGGGATTAAAACGTAACTATTCATTTGATTTAGTTCGTTTACATCAAAGCATGCCAGGTATTGTTAAATTATGTTATGGTATATGACATATAGTTTTTAATTTCACTCATAAGAAATATGCATTGTTGGTTGTTAAAACATTTATCTGTAAAGGATACAAAAGAGTTTTGTGATAAGTGAAGTTTTTTCTGGTGCCCATTTCAAATTCAAATTAATGTTGTTGCATGCATATGCAATATTGTAGAATAATGTATGCTTCGTTGGTTTGATTTATTTTGCATAATAAACCAAAGTTAACTACATGGCCAATATCATCATAGAGGGGTTTAAAGAGAATCAGTTTAGCAGAAAGCATGTCAGCTGGAATACATGTATATTATTCAAAGGTGAGAAGTGAATTGTTAATCATAAATAACTCTGCTGAAGGATGAGAAAGCTTTAAAGTTGAGGCGGATGAGACAATGGAAAACGTCCGAACGGAACACCGACTGGATTCCAACAGATAATTCCCAAAATTATGAGAGAGAACTGTCCTGAGAATCGATGTATGGTTTAGACGAATTATCACAAACAAGCCGAATCCCACATTGATTCTTCTTCTTTTGACGTTGGAGTCCTGTACTGTTTAATATTGACGAACCATTATATTAATAATTCGTTCGAATTATGGGAGTCGATAATTTGGGTCTTAACCAATACCGAAACTTTCCATATTGTAAGGGAACGGAGGTCACATATTTCAACAACTCGTGTCAGTCAAAGACAGGAATCAAAACCGGACCTCCAGCTATCTCTATTGATGATACATGATACTGACGGAAAATAATTCATTATTTTTGCAAAAACAATTTTAATATCATTCTAATTTCAACTTTCGTATGCTTGCTTTGATGAAAATGTGAAGATAAGGGAGTTACCAATGGAAGGTGAAGATAACGAACAGTGATCAATCTCATAACCCCTATAAGCAATATAAAATAGAAAGTTGGGGAAACACGGACCCCTGAACATAGCAGAGGTGGGATCAGGTGCCTAGGAGGAGTAAGCATGCCCTGTCGACCTGTCACACCCAACGTGGAGCCCCCATGTCTTGAACAGTTAAACGAAGTAATCTGTATTTAAAATCAGTGTGCCAAGAACGGCTTAACAATCGGTATGAAACACGTCATACAGTATTTGACCTAATGATAGGTTGTATTGGCAAACTAGATCATTATGACGACCATAGAATTTGCGGAATGCTGACTTTAAACGAGACTGTTGAAACCACAGTACCATCAACTTGTTTGTCAGTAGCCTGTCTGGAATTAACAAGCTCTTGCGTATTGAATCACTTACGAGGTGATGGAATATTCTACATAAATGTTACGATGGATTTAAAAACTGATCATACGCAGAACATGCCCGTACGTATCGAATCAGTTGAAAAATGTGCAAGTTGATAATGGTATATCTCTACAAAAATATGAGAAGTTGACGATGAAGAAGGTGAACTCCGTTTGTGATAAGGTTGAGCTGTTAGATTGTCGTTAACATCTATGATCAATACAATATCTAGGTATAAAGCAAATGTGGAAGACTGTTGTGTCATTTATTATGAGTTCGGAATATTACGAACAATTCAAGCACATAAAAATGAATGATATGAAATTGATATTTTCATTGTTTTTCCTCTCATCCGATTTATAAATATCTTATCACTAAAATGTTGTTTAGGTCATTATCAATTTAAATTGTACAAAGAGAGTTGTTATTTTGAAACAAAGAAAGTGAAAAAGGACAGCAGATGAATATTTACTATAGTATACATCCTTGTATATGATTATATTTAGTACAGGAATTATCAATGCAATTAAATTGTTAACAGTAAATTGTATTAGAACCAAAATATAATCAGTATTATTTTCTGACTTAATAAACATGTTTGATGAGCAAAGCACAAGGAGATGGTGAACCAACGACATTAAATGTTGCACTTGAATATATCTTGGAGTTTTCTTTCCAAAGTTGTTATAGGATTTTCTAATTAGTGTGGTTGAAGCATATAGATAAAATTCCAAATATTCAAGGAAAGTGACGTGATTTCACAAAATGAATGGAAATATTTTTATATCTCTATGGAGATTATACGTGATCTCTTGGTAAGTTTCTCATTTACAAAATACTAACTCTACTGATTGACTGGGTGGAAAAGGTAAACACAACGAATAGTGATCTCGTAATGAGTAATATCAATTGTTAATGTTTATGTTTGATTGGTGGTGAAAACAAGACGTGACAAATAAGAAGTTTTCCGCTGAACATTCCTCCGTAACACTACCAATCGTTACCCCGTTCTTTACATACTGATTTTGACTACAGATTACTTCATTGACCTGATTAAGATATAGGAGGGTTCACGACGGATGTGACGGGTCATCAAGGGCTGCTTACTCCTTCTAGACACCTGACCTCACCTCTGGTGTATCCAGGGATTCGTGTTTGTCCTCTTCATTTTTCATTCTTTATAGGATTTATGACATTAATCACTATTCGTTATCTTGACTTGTTCATATGATACCATCAAAAATGATGTGTAGTGAAATACATTTACAGTTTATTTTTAATTTTGTTTAAGATTTCAACATTTTAAGTACACAATTTGACTAATACTGTTAAAAATAGCTTGCTGCTTATTTTAAAAACATTTTGAGTGATCAGTATTAAACCTTGCACAAAATCATTTGCATGTCTTTGGTGGTTTATGTATATTTCTACCAACTCCCGTGGGGACCTGGGTAAGAATAGGTCCTCGGTACCCCTTGCTTGTCGTAAGAGGCGACTAAATGGGGCGGTCCTTCGGATGAAACCACAAAAACCGAGGTCCCGTGTCACAGCAGGTGTGGCACGATAAAGATCCCTCCCTGCTCAATGGCCATAAGCGCCGAGCATAGGCCTAAATTGTGCAGCCCTTCACCGGCAGTGTCTCCATATGAGTGAAATATTCGCGAGAGGGACGTTAAACAATATACAATCAATCAATATGTCACCTAATTGTGTTGACTTATCAGACAGTCATGTCGACTTGCGAGTTAATTTATGTCGACATGTCAGATGATAATGTCTTCTTGTGAGATGATTATGTCGAATTGTAGAGAAAAATCCTTATTCATAGTTTCGTATCATCTTTGAATTCTGAAATAATGTCATTTCCTAACATCTACATGTATCGTCTTAATATCTGACAAGTCGACATAATCATTTTAGCTAGGATTAGGCTTGTCAGTTCATCATGTCGCCTTGTCAGAACATCATGTCAACTTGTCAAATCATTATGTTGATAGGTGGATGGTACAATTTAAGCGTGAAACATTTTCCCGCTTTCAACCCCCCCCCCCCAACTTTTTATGATTTGACAAGTGGATAAAATCATCGACATATAATACACTGTATCTGACCAGTCGACCTGCTTAAATAACAAGTGATGGCACAAATATGCCACCATTAATGTCAAACATTTTGAAAATAAATATGATAACCCTATCTGTCATAAAACCACACTATAATGATAAAAATACACGGTCATATTTATCGATAAAATGAATTTATGCAGATACATGGCATTTTCCCCGATTAGAAACAAGTCGATCAGTGCGTTATGTTATATAGAAGTTTTCGATGGTATTAGAAAACGATACGACATCTAGCGCAAGAGAGTGAACAAAGTGTTAACGATGAAGATTTTTATTTACAAAACACCACAAACCGCCCACTAATCGCTTTCATCTGATTTTTTCCATGGTAAAACTCCCAAGATTTAATGATGATTTGTGAACCACGCTTTCATAACGAGGTACTTAAGCACATTCCACGTGGAGAACTGCTTTGGTAATCACCTCCAAGCGTCCATTAATTCTGTCCACTTCCTCCTTGACGCTCGGTTCTAATACGGAACTTATTTTGTAATTCACCAACTGCATTGTATTGTCGACATTCCATTTTATTTTTATATAAAAAGGAAGTAAGTCATTCATCATTATACATAAAAACTGCCAAATTAACGAACTTAGATGTACCATAAGAACCTGTGAGGTATCATATTTACGCGGGCTGTGAACCGTCTAAATGGATTGCAGTATCCCTATCCATATTTATTAAGATTCAGTAATAGTCAGCCGAATACATCAACTGATGATGTACTGTACTCAAAAGTGAATATTCGTGATATACATGAATTTTCATAAAACCAAGTTATGTATACATAAATATGTTCCATTTAGTTTCCTCATACATGTAATTAACATTTTCCCTATCATTACTGAGCTTAGTGGGTCAACAGGCATCGTTTGGACAAGGCACTAAATTACGTAAGTCATATGGTGCAATGTTTAGGTCTCTTGACCATCGCTCCTCTAATCCACAACCTGCATTTTAACGCAGACCTGTCTAAATCCAAAGTCTTCCAATTTCACGCCACATCAGGGGTGTCACTAGTGATTTTTCAAAGCGAATTCCGGACTCATGGTTTATAAGATGCACGATCACGAGTCTCATGAACTTTTTTGATAATCGTCTACACGGTGAGCAGTGCACTCGTGTCATCACTACAACCAGAGAATGAATTCATGTAGATAGGACATTCTGATAAAACTGACTACCGGAAGACTTTGTAAAACATAC
This sequence comes from Ostrea edulis, assembly GCF_947568905.1. Lineage (NCBI taxonomy): Eukaryota > Metazoa > Mollusca > Bivalvia > Ostreida > Ostreidae > Ostrea > Ostrea edulis. Next base: position 15,012,018 of record NC_079172.1, read on the forward strand.
TATTAGACTCCGATTTCTTTTTAGATAAATGAATAACAAAAACCTCATATTTGGAATTCAATTTAACTTCCCCTATATGCTACACATGTCTATATTTTTCATCATAGGTAACGCGATGTCCGACCTCTAGAGCATTTGTGTGATGCCGAGTTTCTAAAAAAAAGAATCATAAAAGAAAAATCCGGATAGAAACGCTTATTGAGATCGGTCGTTTACGTAAGTGTTTGTATGATTCTCAGTGCAAGTTAAAGAAAAGCGAATAGCGCATCACCGTATAAAACGAATACGATACGATCATGGTATGTAAATCACCACTCGCTAAGATTTTCGAGTGCCCACTATTTTTACTCGCTATTTTCTAAATGTACTCGCAATTTGCGAGTATTTCTCGCTAATTTCGAGCCCTGCATGGCTATCAATATTGTACATGACAACATGGTTATCAATATTGTACATGTCAACATGGTTATCAACATTGTACATGTCAACATGGTTATCGTTATTGTACATGTGGCATGTTTATCGATATTGTACATGTCCACTTTGTTAATCACATTGATATAATGCATAGACATAATTCTGTTAAAACACTTGTACTGTGTTTGCTTATTTTAAATGATAACGATGCTTGGTATTTCAAATGTTAGATGCGTTACTTAATATGAAGTAGGTCATGTTCATCTAAAATTAATCGGCGTCGCTCTTTTAACTGCCACGATCCCGAAACAGTGTGTACGTTGTTTTTCACTGCAACACGATATCGATCTACACCACGCCATCCCTATATCAAATGTGGATTCTTAAACATTTCAAAAATCTTTTAATAAATTTTCAATCACAAAACGTTTTTCAACAACATCAAAACGTATGATTTTAAAACGCTTTACATGACTATTCCTCACGATAGACCAGAGACAATGCTTTTTGGGTTGATATCATAGGCAACTGCTTCTTCAATGAAAAATAAAACACGGAAATGTTCAAATCTTGTGATCAATCATCCTAAAAAAACAACTTTGTTAAACACCACTCTGATTCTGCGCACATGTACTCTGTTGAAAGTAGATATGAAAAGATGCTGGGGTTCCTCGTCTTTGGAGATAAAGTCTTCCAACAGTCTATTAAAATTCCTATTGGCATGAATTGTGTTCTTTTATTAGCTGACCTATTTAATTTTATCTTCGTATAAGGCAGAATTAATTCCAAAGCTTCTACATAAGAATAAAGAACCCCTTACCGTGACCTTGAAGTCATTTCGATCTATCGACCGCGGTAGGTCAGTGATAGAGCGTCTGCTTCGTAACTAGGAGGTCATGACTTCGAGCCCCGCTTGTGCCATGACCGTGTTAAAATAGGTTGTGATTGATAAAGATCTCTCACTGCTACGGCTCTGAGTGCAAAGCATAGGTCTAAATTTGTGGTACTTCATCCACAGTGGTGACGTCTCAATATGAGTGAAAAATTCTCGACGTGACGTAAAACAATCAATCTACCAATCGATATATCTAAGACGTTTTATCTATTAATAATCATTTTCATTCATATATTGATTCGATATATTCCAGTGAACTCGAAATACATGTAAAACCTACCGCAGATTCTTCCAGATCTGCTTCATATCAAAGAAGTTATCTCTCTTTGTATGTCAGTATCATCATATATTTCAATACATAATAATATACTGCTTCACAGAAATTATTAAAATATCGAACCATTGTTTTTCTAGATAGTCTTGATGTGACAATATATTGTTAAGTTTTCATCAGACAATTTTTCATTTGTATTTTGTTCGTATACTATGTGCAAAGAAACACTAAAACTTCGTTCAGAGTGTCGCTGAAGAACCAAATGATGGGCGGTAAAATTGCACCTATAAAATATTCATGGATCTAAATTCTAAATATTCCTCTAAACATATAATTTCTTGTCACTGTTTTTTGGTTGTTGTTTTTTTTTTTTTTTTTTTTTTTCCTTTTTTTTTTTTAAAGATCATTAATGTCAGACTCCCAGTTTTCCGACTCTCTGCAACAATTTTATTTCAATATGAAAATATAACAACAGTCAACTTTTAAATGAATGAAATTAATATACCTAATTAAAACAATATCGATATCTCCTAGAAATGATTTAACATACAAATACATGCAACACTTTAACTCTTTTCTCTAAACAAAGTAAGTCTTAGAACATTCCATTTCTTTTCACATTTGTAAGTACTTTATTATTACTCTACCGGTAAAACCAAAGGGGATTATAGGTTTCCACTTCGTCGTCTGTCCACCCACGTCTCTGTCAACTCACCCCTCGTCTGTTAGTTCGTCTGTCCACCCGTCCCTCTGTCTATCAGTCAGTCTGTCCACCCGTCATTCTGTCTGTCGCTCTGTCAGTCAGTCTGTCACTCTGTCTGTCCACCCGTCCCTTTGTCTGCCAGTCAGTTCCTATAGTCTGTATTATCTAGTTACTGATACATTGTATCTCCACTTACCGTTTTGTATATCGCTAATTTAAAAAAAAAACTATTGGAACTTTTCAATTTCGGGAGATAAAATATTGCGCCATGAAAGTAATCATTTGAATGGAAAATCTAGTAATAGTTTATTTTATGGAATTTACATACTTAGGCGGTAAGTAATGCAACATTGATAGTGATACAGATTTGGTTTAATAGTCAAGTAACTTATTTGAAGCGTCAAACAGCAGTGTCACCTAAGTGCACATTAATTGCTAGAACCGATCGAAGCTGAAAGTAAATTTCCAGACATGAATTATGAAGGACTGCTCCGAGATTCGAAGCCGTCATTCTAACTATTCAGCCAAGCCGAATCTCAGCCGAGATTACATATATAGCTGTAGGTGAAGTACCAGTGAGAGTTATCTATCGTGCCAACGCCTGCCGTTATAAAGGTCATATCCGAAAGACCCGTGATTCTCACTTCTAATTGCCGAGCATTTGGCGAAGGGGCAATCACTACCTATGGCCTTGTTCTATCATCAATTTTAGTAATTAGAGTTGAACCAAAGTACAATCGAACTGCATTTGGTCCAGACGGAAGGGATGTCAATGCACATTACAAAATGTTAAACATGCGCACTAAAGGCCCAGAAGCTTTATCACTGGGCTACCGCGACCGATGACACGCATTTATAATTAAGCAATTCAATATGGCGATACAAAGCATATATACTCTCAGAAGGCTTGATCAAACGCAGAACTGCATTGTCTGTTCTCAGCTTGTGTGCAATGCCCGTCTGAGGTTCCCTTTGCCATTAACATGAGCTTCAAATGTTCTGAAGGGACGATGGAGGGATGGAAATACATCGCATAATGATATTGTAGTATATTATAAAAGGTTAGGTTTAATCCCTCCATATTCCTACAGTATCACTCTCCAGGTATTCCTTTACAAGGAAGTGGACGAGCACTGTCGTCTATGTGGTTTGGAATGGAATTAATAATATTTTCATCCTGATAATCTTAATCCAACTAAGGAACAATAAATGGCGTGCTATTCGCGTTTGTTGCCCAGCCAAATGCCTACTCATTCAATTACTGAGATCAACGTAGTGTTTCCTTTTAATACGTTAAACGTGTCTCTAGCCCTAAGTAAGTTACACGGAATCTAGACATCAAGTAACAATGGGCGAAAATGTGGTTGTTGCCAGTGTTTTGTAATGCGTTGCTGTTTTTTTTTTTCTCTCTCTCCAGATGGATTGCGCTATCCTGGATTTGCGAACCTAACGTAGTACATTGTATATCTCCTACTGCGTGTAGAAAACCATCGAACAGTATCTACCCGATACTTGATTGACGTCTATATCAAGTCTCGCATGGCTTTAAAACCATTCACTCTGTATTGGATGACCACCCCCCACCCCACCCCCTTCGAAGGAGGGGCATATTGCTTTATACATGTCTGTCGGTCGACCACATTTTGTTCGACGGAGGCTTCATACTAGGTATGTTGATAGCCACTAAACGCACGGGCACTCGATCGACCTAAATTTATTATCCTTTTCATTTTACAAAGATATTTATTTTCCCCTTTTATAACCAATAAAATGTGTTCAAGAAATCTAAAGAGGTGGTGTAACCGGAGCAAGGAACGACAACTCGGAGAAGAGGTTGAGATTCAAAGGCGTGGGAAAACAATTCTCCTGACCACATGTTAGTAGTTGCTGTAGATTGTGTACTTCGAACATAGTTCAGAGTTTCACTTTCTCGCGATGGCAATGGTTCAATTTCAAAATAAATCAGAAGAAGTATTCAAATTACTCAACAATCCTTTTACCATCTTGAACATTTTGTTTTCAGTCCAAATGCAAAAAGTAGCTAGCAAAAATAATTTTGAACAAATCATATGTCAATTCTTTAAGAGGGCATGGATTTGGGCGGCCTATGTACGACTTTTTAAAATTATCATTAATACATGATTTTCTATAATTCCTTGTACATGTATAACTGCAGCGAAATATTGACAATCATACATAATACTTACTTGTTATCAAATTATGATAATTAGTACATGCCTTGGCTGGTATACATGTGTATGTTTGACCTTTGACGCCAAGCGTCTAGTTTATGGATCACAGCCTCGCCTAATAAATAGAATTTTGTTATGTTCGGTCACAAGCTACAATGTTCGCATTATGAATACTTATTGTTGAAAAAGAGCAGAACTTCATTATCAATTATCTATTATGAAATGAAGAATTGATGAACGTTTGCCAGCGTTCCAACCAGTCCATCAATCTGGTAGTCATTTCCGGCGTCCCTCCGCGCCCTTACAAGGCTAACATTTACTCCTGGGCGCAATAACCATTGCCTTGTCATATGATGTGAATGATAACCACTCTTAGATGTCACTCGCAGTCCCATATAGGTGTTAATTCGCTGTCCACTGCGACACTGTCACGCGAATATATTCGTCTGTTGTAAATTATAAGAAATTCTTCAAATTCCCAATGGGCCAAATTATCTCGACTTCGCCTTTTTTACTTCATTATTAGAACCAGACTAGAACAGATAATAAATAGCTTATCGAATGACAAAAATCTAAAAATGTACAAATACTGGATAGGAATATACATTTATAATTTAATTCTTATTGTATCCTTGTCTCTGATTGGCCATATTCCAATTGAGGACCGTAGGTTATTTTTGTGTAACCTGACAACCAGAAGCCGGTGAAGAGGCAAATTTTGACTCCCAACTAGGGGGTCATTTTTCGACGTCGAAAAATGACCCCCGGTCATTATCTATGGGAGTCAAAATTTGCCTCTACACCGGGGAGTTTTTTTCTTTCTCTCTAAATTTACATCACAGCACTGTTTTCAGTATTGTATGGAATAGAAAGTCATGTACAATAAGATGCACATACAGTTTTCTCGTTGTTGCACGTATGAACACTTCGCCGCGAGTTACGTCCCTTTGTGGGGTCAGCCAAAGGTCAATCGGTGAAAAACCAAGTTTTCCTTCTTTACCTTACCAAATGTAAGATGTTATTACTGTGAATTTTAGCCAATTACCAAGTTTTCATATAAGTTAATGGGTTGCCCAAATCTGGGGCATTGTTGTAGTTGACTATGATGGAAAAATAACAAATGTCAAAGCTACAGATAGGAAAATTGCAACGGCCAACGTATTTTTATCCGGGAGATGGCGGACAAGGGACGTAACTTGCGCGAAGTGTTGATACGTGTATTAGCCTACATGTAGCATCTAGTTGTACGCAAATCACTGTTGTAAATCATCTTTCTCGGTATGTTGGTCGAATAATAGATTAAAACAAAGATATTATTCGAATTATTGATTTACCAAGTAAGCATTGCCCTATTTATTTTGAAATACATTTCTCGCTGGGGAAAAGGGGTGTTGGAGGCTGTTTCCTTACTTGATCCGCCTTTCAACAAAGCAAACAAAAAGGTCACACGTCACATTTTATCATATGACGTAAGTCACATTGACACGTGGATCGTGGTTTGTTACTTCCATACACATACATTGTATTTTCTTGTATTGGATTTACTATTAGCGACAATGTTGCATGCAACGGTAAGTTTTCCTGTAGTAGAAATTTTCATAGAGTTAATTAAAAGCCGCAAATTATTGCATTTTCAGATATTTGAAGTCTTACTTTGGCTAGGCCTAAACAATGCAATTTCCCGTATTTTCTCAATCTGTCGGAGATGAGTGACTTCAAAGTCGATCTCCAAAGGGCAGCGAAATACGCAATACATGCATAGTAAAAGGTGAAGATTACGAACAGTGATCAATCTCACATTTCCCACAAGCAATACAAAACAGATAGCTGGGCAAACACGGACCCCTGGACACACCAGAGGTGGGATCAGGTGCATAAGAGGAGTAAGCGTCGACCGGTCACACCTGACGTGAGCCCTATATCCTGATCAGGTAAACGAAGTTATCCGTAGTCAAAATCAGTGTGCCAAGAACTGCCTAACAATCGGTATGAAACACGTCAGACAACATTTGACCCAATGATATGTTGTATTGACGAACTAGATCGCTATAACGATCATAGAATTTGCGAAATGCTGACTTCAATCGAGACTGTTGAAACCCCTGTACCATCAACTTGTTTGTCGGTAGCTTGTCACGATTTAAAAACTGACCATACGCAGAATAAGTTCTTTCGTATCGAATCAGTTAAGAGATATAAACATCATATACAGGTGATAATGGAATATTGCTACATAAATATGGGAAGTTGACTGTGGAGAAGCTGAAATCATCCCGTTTGTCATACAGTTGAGTTGTGAGTTTGCCGTTAACAAAATACAAATAGAGAGTTGGGCAAACACGGGCCTCTGGATATAGCAGATGTAAGAGTAAACACCCGCTGTTGACCGGTCACACCTGCCATGAGTCCTATCTCTTAATTAGGTAAACGGAGTAATCTGTAGTCAAAATCAGTATGCCATGAAAGGCTTAACAATCGGTATGGAACACGTCAGACAGCATACACGTAGGTTGTATTGGCAAACTAGATCGTTATAACGACCATAGAGTTTGAGAAATGCTGACTTTAAACGAGAATGTTGAAACACCTGTAACATCAACTTGTTTGTCAGTAGCCTGCCTCGATTTAAAAACAGATCATACACAGAACAAACTAACTTGCGTATCGAATCAGTCGAGAGATATAAACACAATTTTGCTCAAAGGAGTTATGAGATTGATCACCGTTCGTTATCTTTACATTCCATTCAGGTGATAATGGAATATTGCTACATAAATATGGGAAGTGGACGATGGAAAAGCTGAAATAATCCCGTTTGTCATAAGTAAAATGATGTGTGCATAATATTGTGCCAAAATAAAGTTTACTGCAAAATTGAAATACACGGTAATACCGTATAAGCAGAATTTTAGCGAGGATTTCATTTTGGCATTACTAGCGAGAGTGAATGAGATTGCTAAAATTTTATGTCGCTAACAATTTATTCCGGAGGTAATAGTTATCTTTCCTGGAAATATAAAATGGATAGAATTAGTTCTCGCTAAATATGTACACCATTTTATGGCGAAATCGCTAAATTTGTGTCTCGCTAAAAAAAATCCACATATAGGGTAGGGTAGCATTGTGAGATATACCAGATATAGTACAGTATAAGATTAATAGTGCATTCCGCATGTTATGGACTGGTATTATGAGCTAACTGCACATCTGCACCCTTAAGAAATTGGGAATATTGGGGCAGGCCGGAGAGCTACAGATACATCCCTTATAAAAAATAATATACCTTCGATATACGGCGCAGAAAAAAAAATATGTGCACAGTTGAGGTCTAATATAGTTGTATACTTCCATCGCAATCTAAAACATTATTTTTTTAAAACTCCAACCATATTTCACCACTACACTTTTGTTCAAACATACCTCAAAGGAAACCATTTAAAGCTGCGAGTTTACGGTCATATGGAGCTCTAATGAATAGTTGAAAGTATGTTTGGACACGAGTATAGTGGGGAAATATGCTAGTAATCTTTTAAGACGGCGATGCAAGAATACGGCAATATAAGTCCTCAACCGTGCTCATTCTTTTCTGCGCCATAAATGGAAGGTGTTTTTTTTATAAGTGGTGGATCTGCAGTTCTCTAATTTTTGTCACAATATTTTCCCAGGGAAATATAGATCTGTATCTAAATATGCGTAAGGTGCCGTGGCGTAACAGAGCTATTTACTCCTATACACCTAAACGATTATGACTGAATATTGAAAACTGATTTGAAAGGACAGCAGGGCTTGGTTTTTAAATATTTCTTACATTAAGTATTTAAAACTCTTCCAATTTGTTTGAATGTTTGACAAGATAGAAGCAATTAAAGGATATAATAGGGGAGATTTTTCTACATGTTTATCAACACAGAATCCATCACAATCAGCGTGGTGTTAACCCTGACTGAACAGAGACATGAGCTGAAGTCATTTAAGAATAATTATTTTATTGATTCATTCTATTTATTCTTTAAACCAAAAGATTCATCAGATTGATGTCATAAATGTTCATTTGTACAACATTACCATATTGTGTAGATTATGCAAATAATGCAAGTTAACAGTTATATTCAATCAATTCGATCATGCGTAGCACTATATAATGTAGCAAGTGGCTTTAGCTAAAACTTCCCTTAGGTTACATAATTCTTTCACTATTTTTGCACTAAGTAAATTGACTAATTCAAACATGCACAGGAATATGGTGATAAACAAATTGTGTATACTTTTTTGTTTGGTATCTGAGTAAAATGAACTTTTCAAAATAAAATGGCACTCATCTCTTTCGTCATTACATGAGCACATAGCGTACAGGCTCTCTAGGGCCTTATGATATCCCTGTAATGACAAATTTCGACATTTAACCTATGCTTGAAATCAATTGCTTTTCTCAACCATGACTGCAAACCATAAACAATACATTGCACAAGCTGTCATTGAGAAGAAAGTGATAACATGGAAAGGGTGTTTTGCACCTGGACATTACATATCCTTTGTTGTGTAATATTGTGTATAGAGAATTACTTTGTTCAATAATACCACATTATGTAATAGAATCCTGACTTTGACAACTCTTCCTTAATATTTAAAATATATCTTGCATTTTGTGAAATTATATCCTCATCACACGCGATCAAAACACAATTATCAATTCTACTTAACTTCAACCAGTATTTGAAAATTCTTAATTTCATTTTAACAAAAAGAGATAGTCTTCCTTTACAATACATACCGGTAATTTGTTGTAGCCTTGGGTCCTAAACCTAAAACTTTCCTTAAAAATTCAACTCGAACTTTTTTTTTTTATTTTCATCGCAAGCTTTATGACAACCCCAAATTTCTTATGCATATAAAAGTACTCTAGTGACACAGGTATCTAAAACAGGACGATCGTGTTTCTACATTGTACATTAAAAACATGATTTCTTAGATACATACACTTACAGAATATAAGCCTTTCTGTCTAGATCTGCAGCATGTTTTTGTGTTTTTGAAAATTTACCGTTATAATTCATCAATAAACCGAGAGAGTTAAATTCATCATTAATACCTAATACCTTGTTGTTCTACAGCCACGCGTCTTCTCCGTGTATTTCACCTCTTATTTCTAAACACTGTAATATTTGTTTTAGATGTATGAACCTTTAAATTCAACAGAATACTAGTACTGTAATCAGCATGTGTTACAAACTCCCGAGTTTCAGAACAAAAAACTCATCTTGTCATCTGTGTGGATTAGTATAAACAAACTTACATCATTTAGGTCTAAGCTAGAACAGAAATCTCTTATAAAATTAATTTCTAAGTTATCAACAACATTGATAGGAACATATTTCATCGTGTGATTTTGATAAATACAAATTCTTACAACCGATGTATTAACTATGTCAAGGAAAGATTGTATACACTATTATCATACAACAGCATTTGCAATTGATCTATCAGGCATCACGCGTAAGGTATATGTGGTGAAATTATAACCAGACGAATGATACTTCGGCGGAACGTTGGTTGCAAATAAATGATAACATTCGTTTTCGAATACCTACTATTCGGTCGTGGGGATCCGTGTTAGAATAGGTCCTCAGTACCCCTTGCTTGTCGTAAGAGGCAACTAAATGGGGCGGTTCTCCTGATGAGACCGCAAAAACTGAGGTCCCGTGTCACAGCAGGTGTGGCACGATAAAGATCCCTCCCTGCTCAAGGGCCGTAAGTGCCGAGCATAGGTCTAAATTTTGCAGTCCTTCACCGGCAATGGTGACGTATCCATATGAGTTAAACATTCTCGAGAGGAACGTTAAACAAAATACAACCAATCAATCATATAACTAGTAGAAAATAGTACTCTTGGACTTTTCACTGATGTGTTACTTGGTTTTCTTTAATGAGAGACGGGGGGGGGGGGGGGGGGGGGTCCTCTATTCCAGTGTGGCCAAACTACAACATAAAATATGATTTATACATTTATTGTTTTCAGTTTAAAACAATTGATTAAGGTCTTAGTTAAGGCTTTATTCAATTCTAACAAGATGTTCCTAATGTTGATTTACATGTACATGTACGTTACCGTATATAGATACCTTTAAAATTGAACCATTTTCAAATTTAGTCCAAATTCCAACTGAAACATATATGAAGCAATACAAATGTGCTAAAAAATATTCCATTGTAAGATTTTAGAAGGATTCAATATACAAGAGATTGTAATTACTTTTTTCTATACAGAATTTGTTACAAAACCTTATTGAATTCTTTAATCTAAATGAAAAGACATTTCATAAAGTTATATAAATATAGAAGTTTATATAAGTGTAAAATCTTGTAAAGGGTATGTTTATCCCCATGCACTAAGTTCCGGACATTGAATTCCAAACAACCAATCAAATAATGCCATTTAGCCCGAATACACACCCGTAACATATGGCGACCATGTTCTTAACTGAACTGGTGGCAAAACCCCGACCTAAAATAACCTTTAGCTTAGATTGGCATTTAAAATGTGTTTCTATCACTTTCACATTGTACCAAATCAACTTGCTGTCCCGTCTTTGAAAGAGGTAGATCCATGAAAATTGCTGATCTTTGTTATTTCTTCCGCCTATTCTTCATTGATATATTGAGTAGATAGGTGACTAATATCCAGTCTTTTGATATACAAATATAAGGAGTGTGTAAATTACGTTAAATGTCTCTGTCCAATAAGAGGGAATTTCTAAGCTCCAATCAGGTGTAAAACGTTCATCAAAGACTCATTCATGAAGTACGGTATTTACAAATATATTCAATTGAATTTTCCGTCATTCAACAATCAGAGAATTGCATTTTTGTACAGGAAATGAATTGTACTTTTCTTCATTTAACTCGCTATACAGTACATACTGCGTCTGTAAAATATATTACCGGAAAAGGCCACCCAATAATGATACCAAACAGAAGCGAAGGGACTGAAAGTATCGCAATATTAGAATAAATATAGAATTTCAAATCCCATTAATCGTCTATATCCATTTAATATTAGATAGGAATTTTTTAAGACAATTGGACGTATATTATATGCTACATGTACAGTGAATTGTTTTCTTTTAGGAGTGTCTTAAAAGGTGTAGTACTAGCTACACATGTAGTTGGCCATTAATTAATTTCATTAATCTTGGCTGCAGGCAAAGGAAAATCAAATATGTTTTAGTTTTAACAATCACATTTCCATTTTGAAATCAACTTAAACAAAACATGTACTTATAAACAGACACATTTACTAGTTTCATATATTAAAACCAGTACATATCCAGTCTTTGCAATTTGTTAGACACGACTTAACTTGGAAAGTAGTATGTTTACAGAAATTAATATGGCTTGCATCTGTACCTGTGTAAAATGTATTGAAATTTAAGTGAGTTATAATTTATCATGGTACTATAATTTCAATCTCAATACCTTATATAAAAAAATATTTCCGTCAATATTCTTTGTGGCGTGTGGTTTAGACTTTCATCCGCACGTATGTATCATTAGTGAATTAGAATAATTGGTGTGATCGGTGGGAAAAGACTGGGCTTCATAGTAGTTTTCTCCCATTAAGCTCTGCTCTTAATAAGTTTTCAACTTTTTCGTGTTTCTTTACGCACCTGTCAGTGACCAGGAGAAAAAAAAACCCAGGAGATTCTTCATCTGCACAAACCTAATCAAGAAACATCAAACAATTTTACAACGAATGTATAGGATTTAATATGAAAACTAACATAAATATGCAGGTCTTGCAAATTTATATATTTCCGCTAGAATCTGTTACATAACTTTCATGAAAAATGTCTGTTAATAGAACACAATCGACGCCTTCTTTTACATGTTGCAATACTGCTAAAAATTAACAAAACGCCATGTAAATATACATTTGGCCAATAGTTGGAACAGGAAGGGCTGCGAGTTAACATAATTATTTAAATCGGATTCTGAATGACAGCGTATGACGCGTCACCGGAACACAGTATATCTCCCACTATCTCCGCACATAATAGACATTTGGTTCCTGGTACCTGTAAATATAATTCAATAGTGCAATTCCTAGAAATTCTCTCTCGCGGATAATAATATAGATCAGAAGTAAGCTAAACTTTCAAATTTAGATTACCCCACGAGGAAAATGATAAGTTTCACTTTTCCTCACAATGATCAATTCCAAAATTCCAAAATTGGTCTATATAAGCACAGTCTTTGAACCAAATTGTCAATCAGAATCTTCGATAAGAATGGAAGGTTTGTAGAAAAATTGTTATATCTAGTAATCAATATTAAAGGCACAACGTTATTAAACATTTTCAAGTTGTTTAGCATGGAAACGGTATATAATTTATATAACATATCTCACGTAAAGTTTTTAAGGGTTGCAATTTTAATAAAATTCCTGATTAACAATTTTTAAAAATAAAAATATGTGCTATGCGTTTTATAATTCAATATATGATTAAGTTTACTTCCATGTAACAATATTTGGTTTATTCTTGTTGGTAGATATCAGAATTACCATTATCTTAGTTCTCTCCCTTGTGGCTGGTTTACAAGCTGCTAGATGTCGCCCATGTGATGGCTCGTCATCGAGTTATGCTGACAAATTGAATACCTGCAACCACCATGTGACAAAAGAAAGCGTTCTCAATTCACTGAAGTCGCTTAACGAAACGTTTAGGTCATTCAAAAGAGAAATGGTGAGACGGGATTAGCAGTATTTTATACGTAATCATTATACATGTCTATTTCTTTACAATTTCATCATTATTTTGATGTCCATTGAATAATCACATATATGTCAATTTCAAAGGAGACGCAATACAACATCATACAAGGTTTTGACATTTCCACATTTTCCACAACATGTGTTGAGGACCCTCTAACCGATACTATCAAGAAACACCTGCCAAAAACTCACAAGGTACTGGACAGTCCTCCCAAACTGTGAATTATTTTTGCATGTTTAAACATCCCAACTTCAAAAAGACTAAGTGTTTTATGGTTCTGTCTATCATAAATCTCATTTCAATATTAAAAACATATTTGTGCCGCCGATTTTAAAATTCTACTTTTACTATTCTACTTTTACTATTTTACAGGACCGCTTTATTCACGAAACATATGCCACTTTGTCATATGCTTACGATGTATTAGAAAAGGCCTCTTACAATTTCGAAGGGGAGCGCTGGATACTAAAAGGCAAACTTACAAAAGTAATGTGCAAAATGGTTAGTGTCAATCGCAAAATTCACTGCAGAAAGAATCGCCAGAAACCATCCCAACAAATGAAAAGCTTTGACGTGACCAAAGTATGTGAACGAAGAAACGTTTTCCCATGTGGGTATCGACCACTCTGGACTTTAAAAGCTTTGGGAAATGTACAAACAATCATAGAATATACTTTAAGATTCTGGGATTCCTGTGTCAAAGACAACTCCAGAAACGGTAAGTTAGTTGTGAGGAAGCAAAAATGTAAGGGGAGTAAACTAAGGGGAAACTGTTCCAAGAAAATGAAAAGAAATCGGAAGGGCAAATGCCAAAAACGAAACAGAAAGACAAAGAAAAGGAAATCAAACAAAATGACCAAGTCGAGGCGATACAGAACGGTGCAAAATTACACGAAACATTAGCAAATCTGTTTTTTAACATATCAAAAAAGTCATAGATAATTGTTGTTACCGGGACGGTATATGTTTCCGTGTTTCACGTAATCTGTATAACATTACTTTGTTGTGCTTAGAATCCTTTTCCAGTGAAATTATATATTTGTATTTCTGATCCACAGATAACATTTGCCAACATCTATAAGGTGATTTTTTCACTAGATTAACATGGGCACATTGTAACAATGCATTAAACTATGCACAGCTTTTACAATTCATTATAACATATAGCTTTGGGATTTTTGGTGTATTAGTTTTGCTTTTTAAAATCGTACATTAATATGTAACTAATATATTGAAAGTGGAGAGAGAGAAATAGAGAGAGTGAGTGAGAGTTTTATCTAGCTGTGCTATTATACACAAAATCGCATCATTAGAATCGACAATACAGTACTGCACTTGAGGACGAAATCGTTAATAGTAACTCTTAAACTTTTCACAAATTCTGCATTACCTTATTATAATTATGTAAATCTAAAAATGGTAAAGTTAACTATTTTACCTCATAAAACTTGGCATTAAAAATGTATTAAATGATATGTAAGTGATTATTGTTAGAAAGAGAGAGTTCTAGAATGTGTAAGTGTGTTATACAGGCACCATGTGTCATGTGATGGGAGTGGTGTAATGCTCATGTAATAGCCGCATCATTCCATGCAATTTTATCATTTGCAGTACAACTACACAATATTCTGTGCAATTAATTTTAGACTAAACAGTTGTTCTGTGTTGTGTACAATTGTTTTATTTTAAATAAGTCATTTCCTTACAAAAACTTGATTTTCAAGCACATTCAAAGTGCGTATACTCAACTTGGGTTGGGTTTTAATTCCCACTTTCTGAAATCGTCTTTTTAGTACACATGTATATTATTCAATGAAGTCGACCGCGCATAATGAAAACCTATATATCACGATTATAATCTAGTCAGTTCAACATTCACACCTCCATTCTGTATCATTCGCAGTATATGGAGTTTTGGATTGCGACTTTATGGCATTGTATTTTAATTTATGCACAATTTATACAATTGCAATTTATATGATACAATGTATTGTATCAGTTGCACACACATTTATAAGTGAGTTTAGTTCTTGACTTTCCGAAGTTTTAAATGTTTTTATGAATATTTAAATTTGTACAATTACACATTGTTTGATTTTTAAAAAATGTTTGTATTTAGGTTCAGTAGTAAGTGTCTGCAGGCAAACAATTACCGGAATGCTATGGGAAGCTCCCTCTTCATCCGAGCAGTCCTGTACCATTACAAACTTGCCAGATGTGATCTACCTTATGATATTTACAATATATACATACGTATATTTTTAAAACAAAGATTGGTTAGTTACATACATATCAAATTATTGTTTATTATATACATTGCAATATACAAATGTATATAAATATTTACATTTTGTTGTTTTTATTGCTATGATGTCTTCCATGTTTTTACATTTGATAATAAAATGTTTTATATAATTCAATCTTGTTTTATTTGCCTCATTCCGGAATGAAAGCCAATTAGCCGTCTACATTAGAAATTGAATCCATGTTATAGGAATACGATATGTAGTCGAAGGCAGTTTTGCAAGTGTAGATTGACAGTGAGGATTGAATTCCAAAGTCCTTGCAACATACCGTAGTGTTTTAGAAATGAAATAATTTCTTTCTTGCAAGACAGTGGGCGCATTCACAATTTTCCCTTAATTTGGTACAAATCTTGAGTTTTGATATTGGTGCCAATGTTACACAATGGTAATGTTGGCTATCTTAAAATTTATATGAGATGATGAACTGTTGGCAAAATCTCTGCCAACGATTGCTGCAGACGACCATTGGTACCTCTGGTAAGGAACGGTTACCAGTGGTCGTCAATGATTAGAATCGGTAAATGTGTCTTTTGGTCATTTTATGACATGACAAACTCAACAAAAACTCTTTTAGATGTTGCTTTGTTAAAGCAAATTCAGGCAAATTTCTTGGACATGATGCATATATATTTTTAAATCGCAGAAGGCTACTGACAAACAAGTTGATGTTACAGGGGTTTCAACAGCCTCGTTTAAAGTCAGCATTTCGCAAATTCTGTGGTCGTTATAAAGACCTACTTTGCCAATACAACCTTGTATTGTGTCAAATGCTGTCTGACATGTTTCATACCAAATGTTAGGCCCTTCTTTACTCACTGATTTTGACTATGGATTACTCCAAGTATCTAACCCAGATATAGGGCTCATGGCGGGTGTAACTGGTCGACAGGGGATGCTTACTAGTACTCCTCCTAGGCACCTGATCTCACCTTTGGTGTATCAAGGGGTCTATGTATGCCCAACTCTCTATTTTAAATTCCTTATAGGTTATGAGATGTGTTCGTTATGTTCACCTTTTCATTCATGTCATCCGGTAATATTCTTTTGCCAAGGAAGCGTCAATTAGTACCACGTGCGCATTCTTGTCTCACACTTACACTTTAAATGATTTCAGTGATTTCCCCTTTATTGTAAAGGAATGATTTTTGATGAGATTTTGTTAACACTCGAGGGCAAAATTCCGAATCTTGTCGGCCACACTATTAAATGGAAAACCCGCATTGGTAATTCTACTGGCAAATGTGGTTGACCTGCAGAATTAGTTACCAATAAATGTTGGTACCAATGGTTTACCATTGGTAACTAGCACTATATACCAACAGCAACCAATGGCAGAATTATGAATTTCTACGACGTACGCGGTGTATGACAATGAGAAGCGTACATACATTTATTGATGATAGTAAACGAATTCCGAATGCCTAAAAATGCGGTCCGAAGTCTTGATTTACTAAATCAATGTAAGATTTATTTTGGGGATCAGTACAATATTTGATTTGCCCAAGATAAGAGATGAATGTCAAAATAGATATTGATGTGACCAGGATTCTGCTTGACAAGTAAACATTAAATTTTATTATTTTCACTTATGGGTTCTTGTCCTTTTGTTCGTGGTTGAAGGTCATCACAATGATCACATACGATTCTATTTTTGCCCCGACTAAACTAAATACTACTGGAATTGAAAGGGAAACTATTTACATCGAAATCAATTGAGGAAACGGTCGGAGGGAAATTACAAGAATTGGCTTCAAAGTACAGATGAATTTGATGATGTAACAACAGCCGTGAAAATCGTCATTCTATCGTTATAGAACCATGCATTTCCGATTGCGTACATGTTTAGTTGTTTACTAGGATTAAAACATAAGATATTTCCTTATATGTATATTTTCATCATTGTCAGTTTAAATCGGGATACCGTGTATTTATTTTCACTGAATGCTGAATATCATCAGGGTTCTACACAATATATACCAAGTATATATATATATATATATAAAGCACAGAAATAGCTGCTATGAGATTTGGTTCTGGAGGTCGTGAGTTCAACCCCGGGTAGGGGCGGAAGTGGGTATCCAAATAAAGTGAAATTTTCTGTGCTTTATATATATATTCAATAAATTCTTTAAAAATCTACTGACGAGCCCGCAGTGCGAAAGCGCTATAAATAAAAGTTTGAGTACTGGATTTTATTTTTTGACTTTATATATATATATATATATATATATATATATATATATATATATATATATATACATACAGAAAGTGACATGTAGTAAATATGTCCGTGTAGGTGTTTTGTTTATTTTGGTTTCTAAAATAGATGTCTGTTCGTGTTCCAACGCGAGAAAGAAAAATTAGTGGCGCATTTTTATTCATATCGATAAATGGAATTTGTTTTAGAAGGCATTGAAATAATTAAATCTAGTTTCCTTTGTTTTTAAAGCGCCAACGCCTGCCGCGACACGGGACCTCCGTTTTAAGATCACATCTGAAAGTCCCAGGATTCTCACTTCTAAATGCCGAGCGTTTCACTAAGGAGCAATCACGACCTATATTACGTCTCACAAGATTACCCCGTTTACCTGATCCAGATATAGGGCTCACGGCGGGTGTAACCGGTCGACAGGGGATGCTTACTCCTCCTAGGCACCTGTTCCCACCTCTGGTGTGTCCAGGGGCCCGTGTTTGCCCAACTCTCTGTTTTGTATTGCTTATACGAGTTATGAGATTGATCACTGTTCGTTATCTTCACTTTTCATGTAGGTTTATTATTGACACACGAGCAGGTTGGGACTCATGATCACTACATCCTGGTTACGACGCGAACGTTCTACAACTGAACCCATGACCGGTCTTTCGATAGTGTAATGACAATGAATGAATATATTGCTTTCGTCTGGAGTGTAACGTGTTTCAATGTATTGCACGTTGTGTTTTATTCAGGGAATTGATTCAAACAAACAAACAAAAATAGAAGAGAAAACCTACATACAGATAACTGATTAATTGTTTTCAATGTATTTTTTATCTCGAACGAGTTTTGAATACATTATCAAATAAAGGTAAGGTCATTGATATTTTGTATAAAATATTGAAGGCTGTAAATGAATGCAATTGATAAAGATTTTATGTTGTTGACAGATCAACTGGAATTATGTACTAACGGACTGTCCGACACAACACTAACATTAACTTCACAACTCATGTTAACGTTACAGTTTGAAAGATCATAGAGAACATTCAACGCCTTGGAGGAAAAGAACACAGACACTGTTGTCAGAATGGCTGACGTGACAGAAGAGTGGACTGAGGATATGGAGCGGAAGTTCAGGGACCACTTCCACACTGATGTCCCAAAGACCAACACCATCTTATTGAGATGAATTTCCGAAATCAACAAATAGCTCAATAACACTCTGCCCAGGCAAATATCTACAGACCCATTGCCAAACTACAGAGTCCGAAAGCCAACAACAAAGTACCGGTAGAGGTATTGCAGACAGCAACAAAAACCAATCAACGCCATAGGGAAGTCAGACACCGCTGAATCCACCAATTCCTGAATTACTTCAAGAACAGATTCATCGATGGGACAAACGCAATGAAGTACGTGAACTCAGCATTTCACCAGCTAAAACAGAGCGCTTCAAATCTTATCAGCTAAATCGGAGCGCTTCAAATCTTATCAGCTAAAACACAGAGCTTAAAAAGCAAACAAATTTTATCAACTGGATTAGAACCTTATACAATAAACCTTTATTTTGAGTAAAAAATAACGGTTACATATCTAAAACTTGTAAATGACTAGAGGTATTCATCAAGGATGTCCAATATCATCATTACTGTTCATCATCACAGTAGAGATGTTAGGTACAAGAATTAGATCTTCTGACACAATACATGGTTTTGAAATTGGAATTAACAAAGAGATGAAAATTATACAACATGCAGATGATTCCACAAGTCCCCTAAAGGACGTGCAATCAGTAAAACAAGTAATTAAACCAGTAAAACAATTATCTGGAGTCGCAGGTCCAAAGCTTAATCTAAGGAAATCAGAATGTATATTGCTAGGTTTTTTAAAAAACACATGTGAAAAGATTTAAAATGTAATTACAACAAATAATCCAGTTAAAACACTTGGTATATTTATAGGACATAACAAAATGTGAAAAGATTTAAAATGTAATTACAACAAATAATCCAGTTAAAACACTTGGTATATTTATAGGACATAACAAAATGTTGTGTCAAGAAAAAAATTGGATAGGAAAAATTAATCAAATTATTAGCATATTCGATAACTGGGGGAAAAGATATTTAACAATTTTTGGTAAAAAAGAAATAATCAATAATCTCATTATTTCCAATCTGACTAAAGTACAGACCTATATTATTATAATAATATAGGTCTGTACTTTAGTCAGACTGCATCATTTCCAAATTGCAATACAATGCGTCGATAATTCCCAGTCCGTCTGATGAAATATTTAAGCAACTGAACAGAAAGATATTTGATTTCGTATGTAATAGCAGGGAAAGAATCAAAAGAAATACACTTATTGGAAAGGAATTAAAAGGTGGAATAAATATTATTGATGTTGAATCCAAGTTTTTCTCATTAAAAGCGTCTTGGATTACACGTCTGCTATGTACTAAATCCAGTCTCTTAGCATTTCTTGAACATAAATTTCAAAAAGAAAATCTATCGCTGAGGTATATGACTAAAACAAACTTAAGAGATGTAAAAGAATATAAAGATATGACATTTCTGCCGTTGTTCTATGAAGTAATTTGCGCTTTTAACAAAACCAAAATGATTAAAGATATCTCTATGACTACTTAGGATGAATTCTTATCTTTACCAATTTGGAAAAATAACCTATTTCAGTTCAAAAACCATCCAATTTATTTTCCAAATTGGGTCAAGTCAGGAGTGATATACACTAAAGATTTATATGATAACAATGGTGTATTTAGAGATTTAAAATATTTTCAAGATTTAATCTCTCATAGAAACAATATTATCTGTGAAGACTATATTTTAAAACCAATGTTCAACCTCTTTACTCGTATACGTGACTGCAAAAAAGCTCCCTATATTGATATCAAAGACAACATGCACGTATTATTTAAAGGAAATAACTTTATTGATATATTGAATATCAAATCATATTTCTTCTATAACATATTAGTTGATATAACATGTTCATGAAGCCAATCACAGAAAACATTTGGACGGAAAAGTTTGACATTCCGAAAGCTTTATGGAAAACAATTTATCTCTTAAAAGTCGCAAAAAATTTCAGATAAACAATTAACAGATAAACAATAAAAGTTAACTATAAATTGTTACATAAACTTTTGAATAATAATCTGAATGTTAGCAAATGGAATCCAAATATACAAAAATATTGTGAAAACTGCGGTGAAATTAAACACATAGAACACCTTATATATGCCTGTGGAACGTCTAAAAGAATATGGAAAAGGATTAATAATGTACTAAATCTTGATATTTCTTGGAAACATATCGTCATAGGCTTTTATAATGAAACAAATCTATCAGAGGCTCTTAATATTTTTATTTCTTTCATTGCACTGAAGATTTATAAATATAAAATGAAATGTAGACTAACTGAAACCTCTTGTAACAGTGAAAATGTATATATCTCAGTGAAACGGGCTTTAAATACATATCAATACATTGCAGAAAAATCGTATTCAAATATATGGATTAAAAATATATTTACGAAAGTTTGTACAACTTTTGATACTTCTTGATTTCAATTTTGTATATAGGCCCGTTGTGGAGGGAGACGGCTCCTTCACATTTTGTTTACCTGGAGGCAGTTGTACTCTTGGTGTATGTGGTTGTGTGCCTTACAGGTAAACGAAGGTAGCCTTTCATGTGGTAAACAATAGCTTTGTTTTTGGGTATGACTTGACAATTCAATCTTACTATTGTAAACTTTATTGCATAAAATTGTATTATATATTGCACTACAAATTCATTGATATATAACATATATTTGAATATGTAGAACATTGAAATAATGTTGATGAATGATTTATATATTTGTTGATATTGAATTGAATAAAAGATAAAAAAAAAAAAAAAAAAAAAAAAAAAAAAAAAAAAACACAGCTTCAAAATTTATCAGCTAAAAATAGCGCTTCACAAGTGTGCTATGTTGCAATACAATCTACAATATTTGTGCTACTAATTAACGTTTGATACACATTATCATATGAAATTACTAATGAAATGTTAAGTATTCTTAAACTTTTTTCCCTTTTACATATATATTTATGCGTGTTTCTTATTCAAAGGATAGTTGTAAGATTGATACAGGCTATATATTTTTCTCGACATGTAATATCATGTGCACAAATTCCCATTGCACACACAAGTTTTCTTACCTAAATTCAAAATATATGTTAAAGGGTATAGCAAACAATTTAGCACATTTTGGAAAAGTAGACGATCAAAATGTTATCCGGTCGACTGGTCACTACGCGTAGCTCAACATCAGTTGTTTGTTTTTTTGTATTGTACTACGAGTAGCTCAACATCAGTTGTTTGTTTTTTTGTATTGTACTACGCGTAGCTCAACATCAGTTGTTTGTTTTTTGTATTGTATTACGCGTAGTTCAACATCAGTTGTTTGTTTTTTGTATTGTACTACGCGTAGCTCAACATCAGTTGTTTGTTTTTTGTATTGTATTACGCGTAGTTCAACATCAGTTGTTTGTTTTTTGTATTGTACTACGCGTAGCTCAACATCAGTTGTTTGTTTTTTGTATTGTATTACGCGTAGCTCAACATCAGTTGTTTGTTTTTTTGTATTGTACTACGCGTAGCTCAACATCAGTTGTTTGTTTTTTTGTATTGGGTCCCATTCGAGATTTTTTCACTCATGGACAGAAGTCATCAGTTTTAGGTGAAGTGTCTCAAATGTTGACCTATGCATGGCGCTTACGGTCATAGAAGCGAGAGTTCTTTATCGTGAAACGCCTACTTTGATAAGTGACCTGTTTTTAAGGACCTGTGATTTTCACATCTAATCCCGGGTGATTGACGAAGGAACATGAACAGTCACTATAGCTACATGTACCTATGGTAAACAAACATCTTGGGCTTGACACAGCGGTGAAAGGAGAGAGGAGCGCATAGGCGTAGCTTGGGTTCGAATATTACCGAGGCAGGGGGTCTGGGGGGCGCAGCCCCCCCAGAAGCTATCGACATTTTTAAAACAACGTAAAAGGTGGTGTTTTTTTTGGTTTTTTTTTTACCGAGGCAGCTGCCTCGGTTGCCTCAATGGAAGCTACGCCACTGGAGCGCACGTTTCAGCCGTGGCTTGTGACGATCAAGACGCGGCACCGGGATTGAGATTCAAACGTCAGTTACGAAGTGAAAACCCAAACCACTTAGCTAAGTGCTGCGATCGGTTCTAATCAGTTAGTTAGGTTTTAAAATACTTTATTCGGAAAACACGCTACACGATCGACTCGGGGGAAATATGGAAATTATTGTTTTTCAAAGGTTTAAAAAATTACCGATTTTAATAATGACTTATGATCTATCTTCATTTCATTTCCTGTCTGTGAGTCACAAACAGGAAATGAAATGAAGATTTATGTTAGAATTTAATTTAGACATCTATACTACGATATTCTAAGAATGAAATAAAAAAATATGCATACAAAAAACGATATAAATGGACTTACTTTCAAAATACATTATGTACATTTTTATTTTTGCACACGTTCTTTGCGAAACAATCTGAGTGCTGGCAACCTGACTTGTTGTTAGCATACCACGTGCTTTTTCCCCGTAATTCATGAATGTTTGAATATCGAACGACTCTTTATTGTTTTACACATGATCGATTATAATAAATGTAGTCTGATAGGTCCTTATTTCTTTTTCATACAGTCGATGAGCTCGATTGAATTAGTGATTGAGGAACTTTAATTAAGGGGCATGGACACGACTGGGCTGAAAATCTTATTTTATTTTTCCATTTTTATTATTTACAATGCTAAAGTATTTCTAATGGTCAACCAAACTTTTTATATCAATTTTCGAGTTACAAGTGAGATACAGCACTCACAATTCTTTGTTATGTACACAAGGTTCGTGCCATGTTTTTGTTTACATGTTGTTGTTTAATAGAAAATAGCATATGTAAAACAAAATGATATGTTTTAAACTCTAAAAACTGTTTAATTGTGTTCAGAATTAACTTGTGAATTGAAAAATCTGCTTTAAACGAACTTTTACTAGCATATCTAACATATGTAAACATAAAAAAAAAACATGGCACGAGTCTTGTTTACATAACAAAGAATTGTGAGTGCTGTAACTCCCATGTACCTCGACAACTGACATTCAAGTTTTTGCTGACCATTAGAAATACCTAAATTAGAAATTCTAAACATTAAAAATGGAAAAATAAAATTTGAAAATTTTCAGCCCAAATCGTGCCAATGCCCCTTTAAGATATCCACCTATTCCTTTCACCTAGGATGAAATAGAATAGTTTACGTTGTCTAAGTTATATGATATCGCCATTATATAAATACTGCATGTAGCTGAGGGTAACATTGAAATTTTTCACCCCGAGAAAACCATTGTCAACCGAGGTGTAGCTACGCCTACGGCTACGTCTCGGCTGACAATGGTTTTCTCGTGGTGAACATTTTCAATGTTACCCTCAACTACATGCAATATTTATATAATATCGACCATATTAGTTTGGAAACAAAAATATTACTAAGGTCTGATTGTGCTGGTTAAGATTATTAGGGTCTTCCGTCTTCAGTGGAAGAACCTTCTATTCATTCTATTGTTGATTTTTATTCTTTTTTTTCCCTTACCGATTTTGTGCAGAGGATTTCTCAGAGATGGCTTGATCGATTTACTTCAAATTTTTAGGGTTGATGCATTGCTATCTGAAGTTTATATCTCTTTTTGGATTTTTGAAAATTTTACTTCCGGTTGGAAGTTATCCCCCTTTTATCGATTTTCAGATGACCATTTTGTCCGGCCAAAATCTCAAAAACGATAAAAGCTAGAGTGCTGAAATTTTCAGTGATGTTAGACGACATGTTGTAGTTGTGCACATGGGTTTTAAAAATTTCCGGAAGTGCCTAGTATGGAAGCTCGGTAGGGGTCGAAAATGGAGTTTTAAAAAGTGTCCAATTTTTTTCCACGTTTTAAATCATAACTTTTTACTCGTAAATATTTTGCTTAGACATATATAACAAAAGTTGTACAGTTTATTGAGATCTTTTGTGTCATATCAAGAAATGGGCCCATAGGCCTCATGGCTCGCCTGAACCATTGAATTTCTGTTACAATGATTAACTTTTTTCTCACGAAACTTTTGATAAGACATGTAGAATAAAAGTTGTTCAGTTTTGAAAGATCTATCTAATGATATATATAAAAAAAAAAAAATAGGCCTCAGGGCGTCATGGCTCGCCTGAACAGTCGAATTTGTATCACAATTAATAACATTAATAACTTTTTTCTCGAGAAACTTTTTACAAGACATGTAGAACAAAAGTTGTTCAGTTTCGCAAGCGTTAACTAACGATGTATATAAATAGGCCTGCAGGTCTCATGGTTCACCTGAACAGTTGGGTTATTGTTGCAATCTATAACATTTTTGTCAAGAAACTTTTAATAAGACATCTAGAACAAAAGTTGTTCAGTTTTGCAAGATCTTTCGAACAACATCATGAAAAATGCGAACGGGCCTCATGGCTTGCCTGAACAGTTTGATTAGTGTCACAATCAATAACTTTTTTTTCGAGAAACTTTTGATAAGACATGTAGAACAAAAGTTGTTCAGTTTTGCAAGATTTTTCAAACGATATCAAGAAAAAGGCCCACGGGCCTTATGACTCGCCTTAACAGTCTGATAAATGTCGCAATCAATAACTTTTTTCTCAAGAACATTTTAATAGGACATGTAGAACAAAATTTGTTCAGTTTTGCGAGATATATCTAGAATGATATTAAACAAAATAGGCCTCCGGGCGACATGACTCGCCTGATCAGTCTCGAATTTGTATCGCAGTAAATAACATTATTAACTTTTTTGTCGAAAAAAAGGCTGACCCCTTTAATTAGTAGCCGAGAGCGGCAGAGATTCTTTAATTTATAGCACTTAAATGATCAATATTTGTAAAACATTACCGAAGCTAAATTGTACGTCTAGACAATATATTTGTATCATTATTTATGAACGAAAATCTCGGTCAAATTCTTATCTCATCACATCTAAAATTGGACGGAAGACCCACTCGTTGCTGGCAACGAGATCGCATCTAGTTCTTATTATTCTTTTTTTCTTCTTTTTCCCAGACGCTAACTTTGAAGCTTCATATCTCGTTCATTTTTGCATGGATTTTGCTCAAATTTTCAGGGTTTATAAACTTTACAGAACGATTTGAAAATAATGTACTACATTTCAGAAATTCCCTTCTGTTCACGAGTTATTCCCCTTTGAATGAAATTTTAGGGGCTTTGGTTTCCAGACAAAGGCTCCGAGACTGTATAAGCTTGAGCAGAAAATGCATTGAAAATGAAAAGTAGGAGCATTGTAGTTGTGCACATCGTTTTTTGTTTTTTGATTACAGCGTTCGAAATGGTGGTTGTAAGGGTTAAAAAATTAGGACGCCTAAAGGAGCAAAAAATTACACATATTTTCCTTTGTATCTTTTAAACTAAAAATATTTTGTTAGAACGTGTAGAACAAAAGTTGTGCAAAATGTTAAGAGCTTTCTTTTGATATCCCTAAAAAGGGGCTGGCCCCTTAAATGAGGGATCTGGGGATCTTCAAAGTTTTCGCTTTATAACTCAAAAACGGTAAATATTTCGATATGGCTTTCGCTGGAAAAGTTGTTCCTTAACATCTTATTGATCTCATAAACATAATATTTTGCTCGAGTATTGTGTTATATATGAGTAAAATGCTTGACCCGCAAACAGGTAACCGTATCATTAGGTAGGTGAAGGGGGAAAAATATGTGTATAACTTACTTCGGCACGTGCCCCTGGCGTGAAATTCATACGCGACTTCTGTGCGCACTGTGTACATAATATACCTACATGTATTTACGCAGATAGATATTAAAGTTTAATAAAATATTCAAGATTTGAGAGCAATTTATTTGATTTGTATGTATAAATAATTCAAACTCGATGAATTATTCTCTTCAGTCTGAATATTATGCTATCATAATTTTGTTGTATGATAAAATATTGGTAACAGCTATAAACCTTTATTGTATGTCCTGAGCCATAAATTTCATAAATTTAAATAGTAATTTTTTGTTCATTATTGGGACTGAAAAGTTAAATGCTGAAAGAATTTAATCCCACGTACACGCGCGCCTCAAAAGACTGATTCGTGTAATGAGATCATACACGCATGTACTTAAGTAGTATAAATTTATTAAACACCTAACGATAAAAATTTATAGTACACCTTTATAGCTTCATTTCAATGATATATATTAAATTCTCAAACTATTTCATAAGTACATACGAGAAGTCAGAATCGCCAGCGTAGCCAAACTACTTATATCGTTACAGTACTTATCTTCCTGTCACAGTGCAGTTGATTATTTTCTTTCTAAAAACTTAACTTGTATTCGTCTTTTGTAAAATCACTGGATAAGTATTTCAAATAATTTTTCCCGGGGTGATGTTACGTATAACATATCAAGAGGGAAAGAAGGCGAAAGTTAGATCCCACACACACATACTCATGTACGGTTCCTGTATTTTCACGTTAACTAGGCTGCATTAGGACCTGACCCAAGGACATATGGTCAAGTTTAAGGTTTTTATGTCACATAGCTCCGACGGAAGACCTCTCGTTGCTTTGCAACGTGCTTGGCTCTAGTTAGTGTTATTATTATGTGCCTTTCAAGTTAAATGAATTAAAATATATTATATTGTACATAGAAAATACAAATCTTTCTAGAAACAGCATATTTTGGAATTTTGGATGATATAATAGAGAGACCGCTTATCATGATTCATAATATGTCCTTCCTGTTACAAATATTAAAAACTATAAATAAACATTAGTATTTATTTCATAGTTAAAAATGTTGCAAACTACATACTAATATGAAGGTGGAAAAGTGTAATGTAGAAATGAATTACAAACACTTTTCAAAACAGCAATGCATGCCTTTGAACAATACTTATCGTGACAACTTCTTAGTTTGCAAGGTGTTTTGTACAATGCCAAAATGATTCACTTATTTACCAATGTAAGAAGAGCTGGAAAACAAAGATTTCCAATTGTTAGGAAGAACTTGTAAATATTTTAAAGACTTTGGTGTATAAAATAACATTAAATTAGAAAAGTTAACCTACTTATAGCTGATTGTGTTGTGTGTAACAGAAGAGACATATTTATAAGATAAAAGGCAGTGACTTTTCATACATTTATAATTATTAATCAATTCTCTTGTCTATAACTATTACAAAAGTAACAAAGAAGTTAAAAATTTTAAAAACACATAAATGTTGGAACTGAAATTGCAAGATAAAAGCCAAACGTTTTCTTTCATGAAATAAATATATCAGTAAACTGGTAGTGAATTTGGTACTAAGCAAGGACAATATTTTCTCTTTAGATTTATTATTACCACACTTTTGATAATGCTGCACCATTTGCATTTTCACAATGAAGAAAATTAAAGAAATCAAAGATTTTCTGTTGTTTTGTTGCAGAATGGTCAGCTTTAATAAATGAAGTTTTTTATGTTAAATATATTAGAATAAGAACTTTTGCAAACGCTAACCTTTGGAGTGTTTATTAACACGTATAAAATATTTTTAAAATGTCAAAATATCATTTGATGTACTCAAAGAAATCTTTCCATAGAGAGATATAATGATTTATGTCACAAACATATTACCCTGGGTCAGATAGCGTACAGCAAATGATGAACACTCATTTATGATTTTCTTTGACCAGAAATGACTGTCGGTTTCCCCCTAACCTGCGCTTGCAAATAACATAAATATCCTCATATCCAATGCCCTTCACCAGATTTGAATGTAGTCTTCCATCATATTGTACTATAGCTTACTTTCCCTACGTATGTTTCTGAATCATCTGGAAATTCCGTTGTGTTTGTAATTTTCTTGTCCTCGTTTGAATTCCCCATTTCGATCATCCATCAACTATAACTCTCCTTGTCATCTAATATTAACCTCCCCCTCCCCCTTCACCAAGTCTTATTTTTCCCTTTGTTCTTCATCTTCATCTTTCATTATCTCTTGTTCTGTTCCAGTGATTTCCTGTTGCCTGCTTTTATCAATTGTTTCCTTTCTGATGGTTTTGTCTTCTTTCATCATCATTTACCGTTCTTTTTCATCATAACATATTGTTCTTTGAATACTGATTTTGACTGCGGATTGCTCCGTTTGCCTACTCGAGATATTAATCTCATGACGGGTGTCACCGGTCAACAAGGGATGTTTAGTCGTCCTAGGCATCTGATCTCACTTGTAGTATGTCCAGTTGGGGTCCATTGCCCTTAACTTAATTTTGTATTCTCAATAGGACTATAAGATTGATCACTTGTTCGTCATCATCACGTTCTGCAACCATTTTATTGCCGTTTATGCCATCTTTAATCTGTTTTTCATTTGCATAAGTTCTTTCAATAGATCTCTCAACAAGGGATGTTTGCTTCTCCTAGGCACCTGAAACCACTTCTGGTATTTTCAAGGGTCCGTATTCACCCTTTTTGGTTTTTTTTTTATATTCTTTATAGGATTTTAAAACAATTATCATTGTTTGCTATCTTTAACTTTTTCATGCTTCAATGAATACAACGGATGCAAAGTGATTTGGCATCGACTTTATAGGTGTAATGTAATATCTGATTGATGTTCATAAAATTGTTTGATACTTTTTTCGCAAAATAATGCGGTGGAAGTTTGATCTTACATTAAGATTGCAACATTTAGGGTATTTTAAAAATATTGGTGTTTACTGTGTATCAATTTAACTCTTTAACTGTGTTGATTCTTTGTTTTTGGAACAAAGCTGTAGATGTTTTGATGTCTATGATGCTCTGCATCAAATCATGTTCATTCTGTCATGTTTTGACAAATTCAACTAATTATTTAATTTTATAATGAAGAGATCAGAATTATGAAAATGTGATTGATATGATTCCGCAATAGTTTTTTGAGTAAAAATCGGATGAGAATACATATGCTTACTTCAAAGTAATTATGTATGTCTTGTTGCTAAACCCTGACCCTGTTGTAACGAAATTAGCAACTCTTTATAATTTAATGATTTACAGATGCAACAACTTAGATGGATGCCTCTGTCAGACTATTTTGTATATAGAACTATCATTCTTGTCCTCAAAGTTTTACGTGGTCTAACCCCCGATTATTTAGATGTTTTTCAGTATGTTCATGAAATTAGCAGTAGATCTACCAGATTAAGTCAAAGTAATTCATTATATATCCAGAGAGCAAAGATACAATATTTTAAAAGATCTTTTTACAATTTACGGTTCGCAGTTATGGAATAATATGCAAGAATTTTTAAAATATTACCCAACATTGGAAACTTTTAAATCCGCTTATCTTAGAAATTGTTTTCATTCGGGAAATTAAAACCATCTAGGTTTGTTTTTGATTATTTTCAGTTTTATTTTTATTTGTTTACTTATTTTGTTTTATTTTCAGTTTTAAATATGTAGATAGCGTACATGTATGTATACAACATACCATCATATACTATTTTATATTGTATCTGTATAATACTGCTGTCTGTGTATATGTTTTCAGGACCACAAAGTGATACAGCAGGAGAGACAGCAGCAGGAGAGATAACTCTCGCGTGAAACTAAGTTAATTTCCCTTACAGTTCTCCCTCTACTAAGATATGATACTAAAAGTTTAAAACAAACTACTTTGCAGTGCAAATTAAATGTGTTTGACATACATATTGCACTATTTTTGTATTCTTATGAGGCAGAGTTTATTCAAACGCTTCTACATGAGAAGACTAAATTTCTTGCTGTGGCCTTCACCTCGACCTCTAGAGATATGGACCACATTTTATCTATCACAAATACTCGTATTCATTCATATGTCGATTATGGTTATCTCAGTGAACCACATAGTGTTCCATATCTGCTTCGTATATATATTTGGATATATTTTATTGAACAACTTCTATGATCGTTAAAATGGTCTAATTTGCAAATTCAACCCGTCATTACACTGTGGGTCTGACGTATTTCTTACCAATTGTTAAGCCATTCTTTGCATACTGATTTTGACTACGGATTACTCCGTTTAATCGATAAGATAGTGCGCATGGTGGCTATTTTCTCCTCCTATGCACCTTATCCCACCTCTGGTGTTTCCCCCAACTCTTAATTTTGTATGTTTAAAGGATTTATGAAATTTATCACAATTCATTATCTTCACTTTTTTTCTTCAATGTAACAAAAATGACTCATTTATTTTCTACTCCTACATCATACTCTCTACGGTCGCCTTTTTTATTACAGTAAAATATCTGTATTTCGAATATGGTTTATCTTGAATACCCCGCTTGAGTCGAAGTCGACCGCCGGTCCCGGCTGTTTTCCCTATATAAATAATTTTAAAAACTTCTGATGTTTCGAACACGGTAATCTCGAACACCCCGCTTATGTCGAAGTATTTTCAAGGTCCAATACTCTAAATTCACCTGGTTTATCTCGAAGTGCAGTCGATTGTCTGCTCTGCTTACCATACCTGGCATCATTAAGTCACACATTCACACCCGCAGCTACGTCAATTATAATCAATGACCGCTAATCCACGCTCGCCTTTTCCGAGTAGAACCAGGTCGCGATGAATGGTTCAACAGCTTAGGTGATTAGTGAAGCCTTCCAACAATACGGCTAACGTTCACCGCCAATTATGAACTAACACCCGATTCTAGGGATGGTGTTGTGAATGACACACGCTCTATCATTAACATGTGGGTTAGATAAACGCACAAAATCGGCAAAGTACGCTTGAAGGTAATGCTCTTAATAACGATTATGCATTTAATAACACGCTTCACCATTTAATAACTAGTACAGAGAAAACACGAAAATTTATTTAATAAACATCTAAACGTTTTTTTTAAAAATCTGTCTTTTCTTTTTTTGTTTCTTACGTGATAGGTTCTTTCATTACAATGCAATAACTGCATCTCAGTCCAGCCTGGACATCTTAAAGTAAGCATACAGGCACGATCATCTTAATTTTGAAACACAATGTCAATTCAATTGGAAGTTTATATATACATGTATTTAAAAAAAACCCCGGAAATGTTTGTCTTGAAATTCCACTATATTAATTTATCAACTTGTATTAAACTATAAGAAACGGCAACGGGGTTGTTGTTTATAAAGCAAATCCCATACTATGCATCAAATATCCTCCTTCAAAAATATATCCAAGATCGATTTTGGATATCTCGAACCCCTGGATATCTCGAAGTTTTTTCGAGGTCCCTCGGACTTCGAGATAGAGATATTTTACTGTATTTACATTTGGAACCACGTGTTTTCTGCAGCACAATGAAAATAAAAATTATGCTGGGGAAAGTTTTAGAATATCATTTGGATCATGCATATTTCTATTGCTTGTATTTCTGTTTGTGTAACAAGAAGGACATTGATCTGATGAGGGACAACGCTTTGCACATAATTTTCAGGACAAGCCGCAGGGAATTATCATACTTGCACACTTCTATGAATTCACACAAAGATAGAGTATATGACGATATATAAAAATAACGAAATCGGATGCATAAAATGCACTACAACACTTCAATTTCTCGATTTTATGACTGGGGACATCAAACTAGCAATGTATTTACAATATCTAAGGCTGCTTGTCAGCAGATATTACTAGTATTGGCTGGCAAAGTTTAGGCCTATGCTCGGTGCTTATGGCCATGGTGCAGGGAGAGGTCTTCATCGTGCTACACCTGCTGTGTGGCATGAAACGATGGTTTGTTTTACGTCCCGTCGAGTATTTTTTACTCATACAATGTACTGTGACGTCACCAGCTATAAGTGAAGTACCACAAATTTAGACTTCTGCATAGCACTTAAGGCTAATGAGGATTCTTTAGTCAACGCCTGTCGCGATACCGGACCTTCGTTTTAAGGTCATATCCGAAAGACCCGTGATTCTCACTTCCAAATGCCGAGCGTTTGGAGGAGCAATCACTACCCATGTTAACGTCTTCGATTTGACGCCGCCATGGCATGAGAAGGGCTCGAACAAAGAACATATTTCTAAATCTATTTTGGCATCCAAGGCACACATGTACAGTGTACGTCCGTTTATAAGAATCTATGACAAAACAGATCTATCTAACCTAGGTCAGATTCACATTAATTAATTAGGCTACGCGTCAGATTCATGATTTAAATTAGGTCAGATTCAACACGGTTATGCCAGGTTCATATGATTTAAATTAGGTCAGATTCATAGCTATGTCAAGTTCATATGATTTAAATAAGGTCAGATTCACATTATACATGCTACGTTTGAATCAATAATGTAGGTTTAAATAGATCCGATTATAATATTTATGATAGGCCAAGTTCACATTTTTAGTGTATCATATCATATTACAACTGCATCCTTATAATGAAGTTTTTAAAAAAAAAAATGTAATTTGGGAAATTTAAAATAAATCTCTACAAACACTACACAACCACCCATCTATATTTCACTTAATTCTCAGAAAGGTTGGTTGGTTGTAGATTGTTTAATGTCCCACTGGAGAACTTTTCACTCATCTGAAGACGTTCTCATAATGGGCACTTTCAGTCAAAACTTATCTGAAGCTTAAATCCTACCAGTATATAAATGATAATGAAACTTGCAAGGGTTGCTGACGTTCTTTGCTTCTACTACATGCCATCTCTCTCTACATGTACATTTGTACTACATACCATCTCTCTATCTCTCTCTACTACATACCATCTCTCTATCTCTCTCTACTACATACCATCTCTCTATCTCTCTCTACTACATACCATCTCTCTATCTCTCTCTACTACATACCATCTCTCTATCTCTCTCTACTACATACCATCTCTCTATCTCTCTCTACTACATACCATCTCTCTATCTCTCTCTACTACATACCATCTCTCTATCTCTCTCTACTACATACCATCTCTCTATCTCTCTCTACTACATACCATCTCTCTATCTCTCTCTACTACATACCATCTCTCTATCTCTCTCTACTACATACCATCTCTCTATCTCTCTCTACTACATACCATCTCTCTATCTCTCTCTACTACATACCATCTCTCTATCTCTCTCTCTTATCTTGTCTGACAAGAATGTACTTTATATAATTATTCTCACTGACCTCATATCCATTTCCTCTAAACAGAGTAACCATTCCAACTGTTAAATACAACCGCACAATTATAAAACTATAGCAAATATAAATTATTTTATTTTTGAAGAATTAATATAGGGTATGAATTTGATGATATGTAGATTCAATGCATTCAATACAATGATCAGTATCTACAAATCAACATACATCTATAAATCAAACAATACATTGTTCAGCATTAGAAAGCTCGAGACAATCTGGCACGTATCTATCACATCATCCTGTTCCCCATCTAAACGTAAATACCAATGCATAAACGAATATTTAAAATAACATCTGCAGTCTCATTAATTCATATTTCTTTTAGTTCATCTTCACTAGCCAAGGGTTCTAAACAGCTACTCTAATCTTGATCAGTGCAGTGGATCTCGAAACTCTTGATCCTTATACAAGCCAAATGGAAAGTGTTAAATAACCTTCTGTGCATGGTTTATGATAATAATTTTTCACATATCAAATTCTCCTTTACAGGAAGATAATAAACTACATTAATAACCCAACTTCTTTACCCTCTGTATCTGTGTAGGTATAAAATGTCTGGATTCCATGAAGATTATAAACTAGATGTAGATTTATATTATGGCATCACTCAATGAATAGAAGGATGATACATGGTAAATATTTACATGTTATAGAATTATAACTAACCGACACAATCCACAACATTGAAACAAAAATGTTAGTACAAGCTGGTAAGAATAACCCGCAACTTACAGAAAATATCACACCTCCAATCATGCACAATGCGTTGTCTGAAACTTTCATTATCTGAATATTGTTGACACGTTTACGAGACTTTATAAATTGCACATTTATAGGCACTCCAACACATGTTCATGTATATTGCAGCTAACCATTCAGAATTAACATTTTTTGGCTTTAAGTAAACCTTTTCCTCAAATGTTTTAGCACTTTTAATTCAAGACATACAGTAATACAAAAAAAAAATTATACATATTAAATACAAAAGTCACCATAAGAAAGATAACAGAGAATTAACATACATGTATAATGATGCAATTGAAATTTACAATTAATGCAAACATATTTCTATGGCTTAACTGTGTAGCATTTACTACGAAATTGCCGTAAATTCTTCATGAAATTTAATCTGAAAATATAAATTGTAAGTCGTTGCTTTTTGATGGCATGAACACTTTCACAAAAATTGCCACAGTCCTTATAAATCAATAGGTTTATACGTGTCTGATCAAAACTGCACCCGCCATTGTTTAATATTACTGTCATGTCCTGCTGATACAATGGTGTTATTGTTCAACCAGCGAACCCTTGTCGGATGACTCAGCTTGTGTGCAGCTATAAAACAAAATAACAACTTCTGAGTTACATGTACCACAATATCAATCTATAATTCTAACGTAATCTATTTCCAATCATATTCATGTTATCGCCTACACTGCTGTGGATTCCTAAATATACGCGAGGAATTTATTCGCACGTAACTTCATGAGCGGCAACACTGGCAAAATAAAATTACTCGCTTTTAATTTCCTGTTGCTAAAATACATGTAAGAACTCTCATGTAACAGACAGCACATGAATTTATAACCACACGATTTAACACATACGAGTAATTTCGCCATATTAAGTACTCGTGTAATATAAGGAATCTACAGAATGCTAGCGTACTAGTTTTCAGTTAGAAAATATAGACATGTGACATTACGGTACCTACCTTTAATCACCAGACTGCGGTCACTATGGGAACCTGTGGGTTTCCACACTCCAATGCTTTGATCGAGGGAACCAGTTGCAAACAATGATGAATCGGGGGACCAGTCAATACAGTTCACTCTCGCAGTATGGGTCGGATCACTAAACACCAACTGTACACAAAAGATTATTGCACTAATCATAAGCTTCTGATCATGATAATCTTTACAAAGAAATATAAGATTTTGTGAAGAATCCTTACACGGCATTCAAATAATCATATAAGAAAAAAATTAGCCTTTGTGGTAACAAAGCCCGCAAGATAGTAAATTGAATTCATAGTATATGTGAATATACTATCACAAAAGACTTTGTTATAAGGATTACAACTTCCAATACCAAAAACATCTCTTCTATAGTTCAAAAGATTTCACCAATGATATATTTTTAACACAGACAGACATATGGAGAAGACAAAGGCTTTGTGCTCCAAACTCTTGAAAAATCTGTTAAAGGTACACATACATTTTGCATAAAGCAATGACATTTTTGCAAGCACTCACCTGATAGTCCGGGAGTTTGAAGCATCTGACATATCTATCAGCCCCGGCTGTTGCTAAATACTCCCCATTGGGGGAGAACATTACATCACAAGCCATCCCTGTGTTGTCAATGGCCTGTGTCTCCTGGAGGGATCCATTGCCTTCATTGATAGAGTACAAGTGGATCTTTTTATCCTGTTAACCAAAAGAACATTACATCCATAAACAAAACAGATTAGAATTTGTACTTACAAGTTACTGCAGTCATGGTTACATTGTCATCATCATTTAGCCAAATTCCTGGACATAAATATATCACAAATCAATATCAAGTCCTCTTATGACAAGCAAGGGGTACTGATGACCTATTCTAATCCGGACCCCCACGGGATCAGCATAACTGAATATAGAGGCAACCTTGTTGGTGGGTAGTTGCTTTACAACGAGGAGACCCTGGTTTAATTCCCAATCCTGATACTGTGTCAAACCTAAGATGTTTACTACATATGTAAGCATTGTTGATTATTTCTTCACCAAGTGCCCCACATTAAACTGAAATTGACAGGTTTTCCAAATATGAACTTAAAAATGGAGGTCCCATGTTGTGGAAGGTATTAGCATAATAAAGAACCCTCATCGCCATGGCCATTAGCACCATGTGTAGGTAAAAATTTGCAATTTGTGGCACTTCACCTAAAATTGGTGACATCTCTAAATGAGTGAAAAATTCTAGAATTGGACATAAAACAACAACCAATACATACATTAAAGTCATAAAATCTTTAAACTATTGGTGCAATTTAATGGGCAGTAACTCTGTCAGATTCTAGATTGATGTAGAGATTCATTAATGTATCTTACCGCAGCACCACAGATTGCCACCAATGGCTGACTGGGATGGATAGCCACGCTGCATGGCTCGTATGGCACCGCCTGAGAGAAACATTTTGTCTTATTCTGGAAAACTGCAACCTAAAATCAGAATTAAATACTCAAGAAGGAATTGACATGTAATGAAAAATAAATGTACAAAAACATGTTTGCGAACCTTTGTTTTATTTTCTTTTATACTTTACAACGTATATACTTATCTCCCTTGAATGTCATACAATGAAAAAGGATTCAATTAATCCCTCTCATAAATATATATGAGTGTGTACAACATTTATTATTGGTATAAATCTTAAGAAATGTGATCAGTTTGTTGTGACATACTCACATGTTTGATACATGCCACCACCACAAATTTAGAACTTGCTGACACTGCCTTTGGCATAGACTCCAAACCTTGAGAAACTCTGAAATGAAAAAGTAAGCCTCACTTCAATGATGATATTGGTGGCATATACGGCTTTAAATTCACCCGGTTTATATTTAAAGGTCCGTGTCAAATTCACAATTTTAATGTCAATTCTATACAACTGTAACAGCTTGATTGTGCCAACAATGAAATTAAAACTGCAGAGAAACTAAGGCTGTTTATAGTATTAACAGCAACACTAGACGTGTAAAGGGATAGGTAAATTTTAAAGACTTACCCAAACTGCTTACTGCCGACATTAGAGAACATTATGATATCA
Source organism: Ostrea edulis (assembly GCF_947568905.1). Taxonomy (NCBI): domain Eukaryota; kingdom Metazoa; phylum Mollusca; class Bivalvia; order Ostreida; family Ostreidae; genus Ostrea; species Ostrea edulis. The sequence goes on from NC_079172.1 coordinate 15,049,866, forward strand.
TCCATACCAACTGTTACTAATTCTCCATTGGCGATAACCATGTCCTGAATCTGGTTCTTGTGGCTGGTTCCCGTGAACCGATCATTCTCTCCCGTTTCAGCATCCCAGTGATCTTATCAAGGCTCAGGAAATTACACTCTTATCTAGTATTTCTGATATATATTATGTAACTGAAATCACTCTCTCAATATGATCCAGGCATATTGTTATCCAAACAAATTTGTTCTTGCATATATATATATATATATATATATATGTGGATAAATTATTCTACTCATTATACAACATATTATGTTTGAATAAAGCGATCCTGTACGATATAATTTTTCTTTCAGTGTCCCATCTATAAAGAAATTTTCTTGTATTTTGATATAAGTTGTATCACCAACTTCTTTCTGCAGCATTTCTAGTAACCATGGTAACTACAGATTATTTGCAGATAAACAGCAACAGTAGCTGTGAATCAAGTTGTATAGAATCAGCTACCGCTAGCTGTAAGTTCAGCTCAAAAGTGCTCTTCATTTCTTAATCCATTCTACATGTATATAATTAATTATTCAGTAAGCTGTATGTTCAGTTGATGCTGAATATTTAATTATATAGAATTAGCCAGCTGTAAGTTCAGCTCAAAAGTGCTCTTCATTTCTTAACCAATTCTACATGTACATGTATATAATTAATTATTCAGTAAGCTGTATGTACAGTTGATGCTGAATATTTAATTATATAGAATTAGCTAGCTGTAAGTTCAGCTCAAAAGTGCTCTTCATTTCTAAACCCATTCTACATGTATATAATTAATTATTCAGTAAGCTGTATGTTCAGTTGATGCTGAATATTTAATTATAGAGAATTAGTTAACAGTATGTTCAGATGTTGCTGAATAATTAATTATACAGAATTAGTTAGCTGTAAGTTCAGTTGTTGCTGAATAATTAATTATACAGAATTAGTTAGCTGTAAGTTCAGTTGTTGCTGAATAATTAATTCTACAGAATTAGTTAGCTGTTAAGTTCAGTTGTTGCTGTATAATTAATTATATAGAATTAGCTAGCTGTTAAGTTAAGCTGTTGCTGAATATTTAATTATATAGAATTAGTTAGCTGTAAGTTCAGTTGTTGCTGAATAATTAATTCTACAGAATTAGCTAGTTGTTAAGTTCAGATGTTGCTGTATAATTAATTATACAGAATTAGTTAGCTGTTAAGTTCAGTTGTTGCTGTATAATTAATTATACAGAATTAGTTAGCTGTAAGTTCAGTTGTTGCTGAATAATTAATTATACAGAATTAGTTAGCTGTAAGTTCAGATGTTGCTGTATAATTAATTATATAGAATTAGCTAGCTGTTAAGTTCAGTTGTTGCTGTATAATTAATTATATAGAATTAGTTAGCTGTAAGTTCAGTTGATGCTGAATAATTAATTATATAGAATTAGCTAGCTGTTAAATTCAGTTGTTGCTGTATAATTAATTATATAGAATTAGTTAGCTGTAAGTTCAGTTGATGCTGTATAATTAATTATATAGAATTAGTTAGCTGTAAGTTCAGTTGATGCTGTATAATTAATTATATAGAATTAGTTAGCTGTAAGTTCAGTTGATGCTGTATAATTAATTATATAGAATTAGTTAGCTGTAAGTTCAGTTGATACTGAATATTTAATTATATAGAATTAGCTAGCTGTACGTTGAGTTGTTGCTGAACAACTATTTACTCGGCGGTATGGAGGATACTGACATGAGAATCCTGGGCCCCTGCGGCTGAGTAGATTGTCCCGTCAGACAGAGCTAAGGCTGTGATTGGTTTGTTGTGACCCTGGGAAAGATGGAATATGAATAAGTTTATCAATTACTTATCATTTATCTACAAATATTCATTTTCAATTAAAGTTTTAAGCTTATAAGTTGTTATCAGACTACAAATAATGTGTGTATGAATCTATAAGTAGAATGTTCTAAGGTCTCCTTCACCATGTTTCCTAAAACTGTCATCCTCCCGACAGACGCCACACAGAGTAATTCAACTGTAAGTGATCGGTCTAAAACTGTCATCCTCCCAACAGACGCCACACAGAGTAATTCAACTGTAAGTGATCGGTCTAAAACTGTCATCCTCCCAACAGACGCCACACAGAGTAATTCAACTGTAGGTGATCAGTCTAAAACTGTCATCCTCCCAACAGACGCCACACAGAGTAATTCAACCGTAGCTGATCAGTCTAAAACTGTCATCCTCCCGACAGACGCCACAGAGTAATTCAACTGTTGGTGATCAGTCTAAAACTGTCATCCTCCCGACAGACACCACAGAGTAATTCAACTGTTGGTGATCAGTCTAAAACTGTCATCCTCCCAACAGACGCCACACAGAGTAATTCAACTGTAGGCGATCAGTCTAAAACTGTCATCCTCCCAACAGACGCCACACAGAGTAATTCAACTGTAGGCGATCAGTCTAAAACTGTCATCCTCCCGACAGATGCCACAGAGTAATTCAACTGTTGGTGATCAGTCTAAAACTGTTATCCTCCCGACAGACGCCATACAGAGTAATTCAACTGTAGGTGATCAGTCTAAAACTGTTATCCTCCCGACAGACGCCATACAGAGTAATTCAACTGTAGGTGATCAGTCTAAAACTGTCATCCTCCCGACAGATGCCACACAGAGTAATTCAACCGTAGGCGATCAGTCTAAAACTGTCATCCTCCCAACAGATGCCACACAGAGTAATTCAACCGTAGCTGATCAGTCTAAAACTGTCATCCTCCCGACAGACGCCACAGAGTAATTCAACTGTTGGTGATCAGTCTAAAACTGTCATCCTCCCGACAGACACCACAGAGTAATTCAACTGTAGGTGATCAGTCTAAAACTGTCATCCTCCCAACAGACGCCACACAGAGTAATTCAACTGTAGGCGATCAGTCTAAAACTGTCATCCTCCCAACAGACGCCACACAGAGTAATTCAACTGTAGGCGATCAGTCTAAAACTGTCATCCTCCCGACAGATGCCACAGAGTAATTCAACTGTTGGTGATCAGTCTAAAACTGTCATCCTCCCGACAGACACCACAGAGTAATTCAAATGTTGGTGATCAGTCTAAAACTGTCATCCTCCCAACAGACGCCACACAGAGTAATTCAACTGTAGGCGATCAGTCTAAAACTGTCATCCTCCCAACAGACGCCACACAGAGTAATTCAACTGTAGGCGATCAGTCTAAAACTGTCATCCTCCCGACAGATGCCACAGAGTAATTCAACTGTTGGTGATCAGTCTAAAACTGTTATCCTCCCGACAGACGCCATACAGAGTAATTCAACTGTAGGTGATCTGTCTAAAACTGTCATCCTCCCGACAGACGCCACACAGAGTAATTCAACCGTAGGCGATCAGTCTAAAACTGTCATCCTCCCAACAGATGCCACACAGAGTAATTCAACTGTAGGTGATCAGTCTAAAACTGTCATCCTCCCGACAGACGCCACACAGAGTAATTCAACTGTAGGTGATCAGTCTAAAACTGTCATCCTCCCAACAGACGCCACACAGAGTAATTCAACTGTAGGTGATTTATTCCAAATGTTTGATTCCATCCAGACAGAAAACATGCATAAATATTTTAGAATCCTCCAAGCCATGAAAAATAAGGAAGTCTCCCTCAGCTGTATGTACAATAACATGTCCTCACCTGTTTTGTACAGTAATAATCTCTCACCTTAAGTATGTGTTGTGGAGTTGAGGGATTGTTGCCTGTTTTGTACAGTAATAATCTCTCACCTTAAGTATGCGTCGTGGAGTTGAGGGATTGTTGAGGTCTAGGTAGTTAATGAAGCCTGACAGGGACACAGTGAGGATATTATCTCCCTGCCACAGACATCCCACCTGCATGTCTTCCACTGCTTTACCCATCTCAAATGTCCTACAGAGGGGAAGAACAATCAAAGACATACTCCTTTATTTTTAGCTTTAATTTCAAATAAATCAAGCATATTCCCCTGTCATTAAAATATGACTTTTCATTATTTCCTGAATGGTCTGTACATGTGGTTTTTTTTTAATTTTTACATATCTATGTATAGCTTTTCTTATAGATTCATTATGAACTTTTTACTACATTTGATAACTAATAGGAATCAGGGTAACATACTGAACTAATTCTCCACTTGGAACTTTGAAAATCCTGGCAGTTTTGTCTCCTGACACCGTCAGAACTTGCGAGCCATCACTGTTAAAACTTAGCTGGAAAAGGGAAACAATCCATTGATGTAGATTTCAAAATAACAAAATAACGTTATTTTCAATATAAACAATATTCTTTAGTGAATTCTTTTTTATCACTATCTTAACTTCCTTCTGTGTATTGAAAACTATTACACATTCTAAAATGTAAGGTACAAAACAAAGCACTGCTAAGGCACATGATGCACCTGTAACCTGTCTATAATTACATGTACATGATGCATAACTGTGTTTCATACTTGAAGTCACAACCTGTGATGACATCTTTGTAACTATATAGAAATAATATACCTGAAGTTCTCTATCTAGCCCTTAAATGTGCAAGATATGATCCCGACAGGACTTGAGTATCAATAGTCATAGAATTAATTATGATCCCGACATGACTTGAGTATCAATAGTCATAGAATAAGATATGATCCCGACATGACTTGAGTATCAATAGTCATAGAATTAATTATGATCCCGACATGACTTGAGTATCAATAGTCATAGAATAAGATATGATCCCGACATGACTTGAGTATCAATAGTCATAGAATAAGATATGATCCCGACATGACTTGAGTATCAATAGTCATAGAATAAGATATGATCCCGACATGACTTGAGTATCAATAGTCATAGAATAAGATATGATCCCGACATGACTTGAGTATCAATAGTCATAGAATTCCACGGGAACGTCACAGTGACCTATTTTTTGTTTCTTCTTTATTGGTGTTTTGTACACACAATAAAGCAAATGAATACAATCAAGTCTTATACATATAGAATATCACACTCTAATGTTGATCTCGGACCTGGGATTGGCCCCGAGAGTTGATCTCGGCCCGAGCCCGTAGGGCGAGGGCCGAGATCACTCGAGGGGCAATCCCAGGTCCGAGATCAACATTAGAGTGTGATATTGTTTATATCATATACCTAAAACACAAGTTGATAAACATTTTTTTTTAAATGGGGGGGGGGGGGTATTGACCCAAACATAAATACATGGTGTACTGTACAACGATATTTGACTATTTCATTCCTTCAGTGAGTTTACTTTAATGGTTATGTTTCCAGTACCATTGGCATTGTGAAACATGCTAAAGTCTGGGTTTTGTAGCTTTATTCCATTGCTGGTCACAATAATTGGATGATCAATCATGGACATCCCCTCATGTGGTCTAAAATCTGGACGTTTCAATTAACTGAACTGCATGGCTGAGAAACTCGTCATATCTATCGCTGTGCTGTTCATGTACATGTATATACTATTAAGCAGCTCCTAGGGGCTTGCTAATGAATACTAAAATTGGAAATAAGTGAATTATTTTTATTTCTTTTTTCGGATTTACCCTTCTCGCCCGTTTTCATTATTTCATATAATTTGTAAGAGTTGTAGAACTTTGTTTACGTGGCGTCATCGTATGAACGGGAATGTTTACAGATCTGATGCTGCTATTTATTTGCTTAGGGAATGTTACCTTATACTGAAGTAAGTTTTTTTTTTACCGCTTCCCATCTGTTTAGCATCTATAAGTCGTTGAAAAACGTCGGAAGATATTGGTTCTGCTTTTCTCGTTTTATTGCCAATTCCTCGGGATTTTAGATTTCAGAAATCGTTTTAAAACAGTTTTCTACATCAAAATTGCTGTAAATTAACATTTTATCTCCATTAGGACCGGGGATTTCTGAAAATGCTTCAGTATCACCCTCCATAATCCTCCTACTGTTATCTGTTGCATAGAATGTTGATTGTTTTGAAATGAAGTTAAACATGTTATTGTTCTAAATAAACAATTGTTACTTGGGTTACCCCCCTTTGCTTAGATACTCGCTACAATTTAGCACTGTTTTTGAAAACGTTTTTATTTAATTTTTCTGCTTAAATTTAAATTTTGTCGTGGAAGTAAGTATTATATTTGAAAAAAATTGTGTCTATTAACATCAGTTTTTAATGTAATTATGTTAGGTTTCAAAAGATTAAAGAAGAAATAGCCATTTGAAATTTGAGGGCGAGACAGCCCCTTGACAACGGGCCGAGACAGAGATATCTCGGCCCTTAGGGCGAGACAGCCCTACCTACTTGCAGTTGTCTCACCCTAGCCAAGATAGGTGTATCAGGGCTGATACACTACTAGGTATATGATATATGTATGTATCATTATGTGTAGATGGGAGATGGAAAAGAGTGAGGAGGGAGAGAAAGAAAGAGACATGGGCATGCTTTAAATGAATAGTAAGTAGTGGTGACCTATTTTTAGGTTATGTCAACCTCCCCCCCCCAACCCCCCCCCCCCCCCCCCCCACAAGATGCATCAGCTGGCCAGGTTTGATAGTCCTAGGCTTCACAGTGTGAAAGACATAACCAAGAGATAAAATAAGCTCACAGACAGATAATTCCAATGTTATTTATTACAATCATTTTGATTGGACAAAAATAAGCTAAATGGGAATTTACACATCAATAAATCCCAAAACGCTATGTACACATATGCTCCTGAAAACAAATAAAAGTGCGGGGAAACTATTCAAATTATTGAAATTGATAATACAGGGAACGAATTGGGATTATAAAAATCAAACATTCTTTTTCAAGAATTTATCGATGTGTAAACTCCGGACATTTTACTCACAAAAAAAAGTGCTTCTTTTATTCAGTTTGTGAGTAAAATGACCAGAGTTTACACATCGATAAATTCTTCAAAAAAGAATGTTTAATCCTATAATAAACAGGAGAGTCAATGTCTTACTACAGCTCATTTAAGACTGGGGTATAAAAAGATTATATTGATTAAAATTTGTACCTAGTGTACACATGTATATAAAGCATGTTACTCACAGCATAAACTCCACCATTGTGTGCTGTAGGTGACCCCAATTCTCCGATTTTTTCAGCAGTTTTTCCATCATATATGTAACACTGATGTGAAAGCAAAAGAAGTTTTGACATTAAAAGTTGTGATTAAGCATGCAAGCAAACCTCGCATATGCACATTATACTTTTTTGTGCTTTAAATTTTGTAATTTTGATTGGTTCATTTGATTTGGCCTGGAAGTTATAACACTTTTTTGAGCACGTTTTCATACTCAAACTAGAACTCTGTGCTCTACATCACACTCATACTCAAAAGTAAAGGCTATGAAACTTTTATAAAATCATTCTCATACTCAAATGGAGTATATGCTCAAGATTTTTTAAGTATGCTTTAGAGCTTGCTCAGAGTTGTACTAAAGAAAAATGGCTGAGTTCAGTAAAAGTTTTATAACCTCCAGGCCTGGATACTATAAAAAGTCTCTCAATTAGACAACATCCATAATACAGAAAATAATCAAACATAAAATTCAAAGTCTGATGCCGAAATATATGTGTACGATTTATAAACATTTTGGTTTGCACAATATCCCATTTAAATAAGTTTTACTGTAACAATAAGTTTTTTTACTGGACTGTATAAAAATGCCCATCATCAAAAATACTAAAATATTTCTTTGCTCAAGTGAACATTTTCCTCATTCATGAACATAACTGAAAAAGTATTTCTAAAATAGTCAATTGAAACTATTGGATAGGAAAATAGATTTGACAGAATATGGTGAATCAGTTTTTGAAAGGGCGTGGCCAGTCACACAGATCACTTCCTTCTGAATAGCTGTTAAGGACTACAGTATTACATTATGTACTTCTGAATCGTTGCTATGGACTACAGATTTACTGTTGCATACTTCTGAATCGTTGCTATGGACTACAGATTTACTGTTACATACTTCTGAATTGTTGTTATGGACTACAGATTTACTGTTGCCTACTTCTGAATCATTGCTATGGACTACAGATTTACTTTTATGTACTTCTGAATCGTTGCTATGGACTACAGATTTAATTCTACGTACCTTTTTGTCAGCACTACCACTGATGAATACTTCTCCTTTTGGGGAATAACGGACAACATTTACAAAGTTGGTGTGGTCCTGTAGATGAAAACATTAATAATAATGGCAATCGATATTATTGTAAACTTTCATGGTTTTTCATAATACTAACAGAGATTTCTAATGTAAACACAGTGAAATATTAAAAGCATTAGGTTTGTAACATATGTATAGGATTTTAATATCTATCTATATCTTGACCATTTCCACAGCCTGATTGTCTGAGCTATGCATACACTATTCTTCACCTTTAATGCGACTTTGAATTTAAATGGTGGACCTTCATAAAAGCACAAACTGTTGTCTTCGCTAGCGCTGACCAATCTGAAAGGTCGTTCTGGGCGGAAACTAATGTTATTGACATCAGCACTGTGACCAATCAATTCACCTAAGGAATTCCCACTGTCAGCGGTGAAGACATGAGAATACCTGAAAAGACAAAATGGTAATTTCTTTACATGTAACATGGAGAGTACATAAATCCAATAAAAAATTAATGAAAAATTTGTATATGTTACCAGTAATAAGTCAGCACTATATCCATATTTGATCATTTTGGCACTGTCAATTAATTTGAACCAACATTGCATAATATATCATATCTACGATAGCAATCTAACTGATACTGCCTTTCTTTCCTGGGTCTTTAAATCTGAAATTGAACACTGATTGTAATGACTGATTTGATTGGTTACTTTTGGTTTCCATGTCCACCTGCAGCAAGCCTTTGACTATCACCTGACCAAGCTATATCCTTTATCTCTCCTGCAAATGGCTGGTATTCATTTTTCAAAATGTGCTCCTTATTAATAGTATCCCAAACTCGAACTTTACCCGCCATATCTGAAACAGGTAAAGGGGAGTAATTTTTCTGCTACAGGAAAAACAGATTACTGATGAAAATATAACAAAAATGATGCTCCTTTATCAGTTCTATTGAGTTAATGGAAAGCACCCTCTGTAAAACTCATTCATTATTTATGTACCAGGGATGCAACAGGTGCCCAAAATAACCGAAATCGCGAGTCGTGTTGTTTGGATTGGATTTGATTTCATTTTTCTGTTTGGTTCAGGTCCATTTCTTATGATAGAATCATGATTAGAAATCTCTTTAAACAACATGCTGTCAAAGTCTAAAATGTGGTTGTATTTTGATTTATTGTCCAATGCTGGCATTGTAGATCACAATGACAGCATGTTAGATATTTCAGACACAGTTAAAATAGGCCACATGATCAACATCGTCAACGACAAATACTTATACCGAAAGCATGGAATGGAAACAAGTAGAAGTGACAGTGTTGTTTTTATCACCATGGATGTCAAGCCTAGACCAGAGTCCACGTCCGCAAGTCATTATTGTAGCAAAATACAAATAAAGGTTTTTGATTTTATAAACTTGTATATATTTTTTTAAAACAACTACATACTGACATGATTCTGCAGAAAGGTAGAAAAAGCAGAAGGAAGGTTTGAAGGTCTGCCCTGGCCGAAAATGGATATTTTGACTTTAAGAAGCTTTCCCAGAAAATGAGAGTAACTAAGTAAATATTGTTTCCCTAACTTAGTCTCTTAGGTACAGGTCCTTCACAATCTACCAACACTCGACTAAAACGTTCTTTAAAAGCTGGACATTATCAATGGCTTTAACATTGCTGTCATCTCTGTACTACTTTTGCAGACATTTTTGTAAGGCCTGCGTGTTTACAATCAGTGTACACTCTGCTGTTTGGGTGATATCATAATGATTCAACCAATCAATAAGAATACAATGAGGAAATACTGACCGGATATTCTGTAAAATATAATTCGTAAATGGTGAAATTTATTGAATCTTGAAATTTCTGGAAGCGGGATTGTTATATAGAGAATGGATTTTTCCTGAAAGTGGAATTCCGCTTTAAAGCGGAGAAAAATCATGTCTGTATATAGACCTGAATTAAGAAATCCTTAATTGGAACCATGACAGCCCTATTATGTACCAGCCTGTCAGATGAAAAATTATAGAGTTATTCCATTTATGCTCAACAGGGATAAAAAAAAGTTTGAATCATACCTCCTGATGCTATGTAGAATCCACTGGGCGAGTAGGCAGCACATGTTGTCTGAGTTGAATGCTCAGTGTAGATATCAGACATGGCTGGATTCTGAAAGTGAAGAAAACAAATTGTTCATCGTGAAATGTTAGCAGACTGGAGAATATTCACATGTGAGTGATGACAAGCAAGCACTGTTAAACAAAACACCTACCTCTATCTCCCGAATTATTACACTGTTCCCATTTGTGTACAGCATGTTTTTTCCCTTGGGGTCTCCATTGAGGACCAGTGCTTTACCTCTTGTTGTCCTGGGTAAACTTGCGAAGCACTTAACTGCAGGAAGAACATATTTAAAATTATTAAAAGTATGGCATCCTGACAGTCATATCATCATTGCAAACTTCGCATTCTAGACACAGTCGTACAAATTTCATAAGCAATTCTATATAACTTTAAACTATGCGACATTAAAGTAAATCATAGCGAGCCAGGAAGAAGCACTGGTTTACACTGCAAGCTCTAATGACCAAATGAAAAAGTCGGAGCTGAAGATGTACATTCATCAACAAATATTCTTTGACACAATTCGAGAAACCCTTAAGAAAAAAAGGTGGTGATCTAAACAGAGTCATCGTTCCTTATCTCAAATTACGAATCTACAGAGACTATCTCAATTTCATTCTTGACTTATGGTCACTGACAAAATGCAGCGCTACACATCAGGTCTAATGTAATACCAAATCAAGACGATGATTCATGAAGAATATCATGGTCTATGTTTTAATGTCTTAAGGTAGAGACCGATAGCAACCACGTGATCAGTAAAAATCGTGTATTTTCACGTGAAATTATTTTTCGGAATTCCGTACATCGCCATAGAGTAGTTGAAAAACAAGAAGGGGTTCCGAAAGTACAAGTTGTTGCTGTGACTGAATCGATGATTGAGAGGGTCGTCTCGACGAAAGATATAGAAATTTGGCCATAGTTTAGATTAGGAATACGTCAATGTAATAATAGTGGACTAAATGTTTCGTCCGTGCAGAATGGCACTTTTTACCTCACGAAATTCACCACCATGCATAGCTGCGCTACGTAAACAAAGTTGTTGATGTAGCGTGATCGTGATGTCCGAGTGCTGCGAGTTTCAATACTGTTTATGTAGTCATTGAGAGTTTAAACAAAGTTTCTTCTGAGAAGAGGAATTCGATGGATGCATTCAACGTGGACAACGAAATCATAATTTCGTTTGGTAAGTGAAAAAAATGGCAAATTGAATTTGTATTCAACCCACTTTTCCTCTGCTATTTCACAACGCGATTTTATAATAACATCTATAAACGCACAATTTGGAGCTGTTTCATTTTTTGTGCATTTATGTATTCCATATGTGCCCAAAATATAACTCCTACATGTGCATGTAATTGTAAATGGATGTCATGTATATGCCAGATTTGGAAAAAAAATAGGGCTCTCACAAGTTTGAGGGGGGGGGGGGGGGGGGGGGGGGGGGGGGGGGGGGAGAGTGTTGCACTTAAATTCTATTTGGTATAAATGATAGTACTTATAGTATCTTGAAATTTCATTGACCTAAGAGATATTTCAAATCTGGGGTTTCATGTTTCATGCAAGCATGTAGGTCTACAAAACTTTATTTAAAATATTTGTAAAATCACAAGCCCCCCTCATAGGCAAATAAATGTATTGTATGAAAATAAGATATGTATGTCCTTCTCTTGACCCACACTTTGATATTATTAGAATGAACTGGCAGTTTATGAAAACATATCTGTCATCTCATATTGTAATATGATAATTATGATGTTTATTCACCTCATTAAGGACCCGGGGGTGGGAGGGTATGTACAGTTTAAATAGAAGGTAACTATAACAATATGAAATAAATAACAATCATGCAGATGTACTACTACTGCAAGAGTTCACATTGCTGCACTGCACACATTTAACATACATGTAGTGTTACATATGTAATACTGATTTCAGACAAGATTTTAAAAATTAACATAATAAAATACATGTTATGTGTGTAATTTTCAATATATCAGCATTTTAAAGTTCACTAAACATGCATTGAGACACACAATTTTAAAATTGACATTGTCTGACACAGTATAATTAATGATTAATACTGACTGTGCAAATATTAATTATGATGATTTTTTTCTAAGCATCATCCTAAGGACCAGTGCAAGTTGAAATGGGCTTCCAGCCAACAACTTCAACAGCAATTTGCCATGAAAATCAGCAAGAAAGGTACAATATTTTCTATCTTAGTAAGATAGAATTTTTCATTTTAACACCAGACATTTATAAAGACAATTCTTAGTATATTAGATATTCATCTCTTTTTCAATATTTGAATATACAGAATATATTTTTTATAACAGGTACTTCATTTACATTGATGATGTCATATCCCCTGGACCCCACAACTTTACAGGTTACAGAGAAAATTCTCGAGAGAGACGTTAAACAAGATACAATCAATCAATCCATGGGTCGATTGGGTAGAAATCTTTCCATTGATATTAAATATAAAGTTGTTATTTAAACATATTTGGTGCACTATGCTGTATAATCATATCAATTTCTTATAATAGGTAATCGTGTCTGGTTATTATAAAAAAATGTATGAAAAATAACTAAATATTAATGCAATCATTGTGAGTGCAAAAAGGTCAATCGCAAGAGCACATACATAAATGCATTGGCGGATATGTGGGGGGGGGGGGGGGGGGGGGGGCAACCGACGCGAGCCCCCCTAAAATTTTCAAGTTTAAAGTAAATCATGGTCTCTTGTTTAGAGAAATATATACGATAAAAGCCATAATTTCCTCCACTCTCAGAGAAATAAATGTCTGACAAAATCTTTTGATTTATTGAATTACTTTTAGTGGGAGAACTGCTACTTTTTCCAAAAACCCTTAAAATTTGCGTTATTTTATTAATTTCACCTTATTAAAAATGACAGAAAATAATAAAAATTACTACATAGGAGACATATTTTAAGCCCTAAAAAATCTGTAAAATCCAGGAGTTTCTGGGGAATCGCCCCCCCCCCCCCCCCCTTCAAGGCGGCCCCCAGACCCCTGCCTCATACAGTTGTACCCCCCCTCCCAACTTCAATTCCTGATCCGCCCCTGAAATAGCTTATAGAATCCTTCTTATTGTCATGTTCAATTTTCAAAGAGGTAATTTGGGAATGCTTAAACATTCTAAGTTATAAAAAGGTCAGTAGTTTATCTCTGCTGGCTGAATCTTTCTTCTCAATGCACCGAGTGCAATTCATGACGTCTATGTTCCTGCTCATTCTTTCTCCTCCATACCATGCAGTATATTAAAGGGGTTGGGATGTAATGGAGACATTTGTTTTAACAAATATAAATTGTATTTCAATTTTTTGTGGGGATTTTTATTTGGGAAAACTCTTGATATTAATCATCAAATATGATGACGTATGATAAATCTATATTCTGAGTGTAAGTGCACAAAGGTCAACAACGAGAACTACAACAAAATATAAGCTAAAATTTGAAATACATACTTTCTGTATTATATTTATTAATTTAAAAAAGGTATTACAAAGAATCTTCGAATTTCAGCAAGCTGTTTTTGATGGATTGTTTACAACATCTTTTAATAACCCTTTTTCTTACGAAAATGTGTAGTTTGTTAAAAGGGGGTGGGGTTAGGAATTTTTTGCTACTTCCATATTGAGCCCCATTATGGTGTATACTTTTTTTCATATATTTTACTTACTAATAGACTGACCACTTAATGAAATAAAATAAGAAATTTGATGGGTAATTTTTTTGCAGCGCAAGCAAAGGTATGACCCTGTGTGCAAATATTGTGCACTGTTTTAAGGTAATTGGCCAATGTAGCTCTGTTGAAGTAATGTTGTTGCATGTTAATAATGATTGCTGAACTTGAAATTGAAGTGTAATATACAATTATGTGAAAGGTTGTTTGGAACCATATATTATCCTTTTTACAATAAAAATGTTATAGCTCTATTTGTATATTGCTCTCTACTTATTTTTCTTCACTTTTTACGCTTTACAAGGACTAAAGAAGGTGTTGTTAAAATCGCCATATTTCTCAAAAACAAGGTCGATTACCTACATTGATTTTTTATTATGTTTTATATCGAAGCTTCATTATAAACATATATCAAAATAAAAAAAATTCAATGGTTATTTTTTTTAGCATCAACCTATCAATCTCTACCTTAACACAACTGTAGCAGTGGCCAATTTAAATTAGGAGTTTGTATTGTGGAACAGAAAACACATAGCTCGGTTTTTTCCACATGTGAAAATAGCAACTGCTCATATACCAATATCAAATCTTTGGCATCCTCAGTTTTTGATGCAGGTGCATGACTATGAAAATCAAGCATGCCATTTACCATGACAGAGAAATTCATTATTGTAGGCCTCCTTATGAAAACACGTAACTGTAAGCTTTACATCAAATGATCGTGATCAACTTAATTAATTTGGAACTTGTGAATGGATCTCAAGGTACAGTGTATCCTTACCTCAACAACAAAAGGGGGCAAACATGCAGCAGTTTAGTTCTTCTTATGGGAATGTTGAACTGTTAAATCACTTTGTTAATTAAAAAATAAAACCATTACCTCATGGGGATGATGAGATAATTATCAGGATAATCACAGTAGACTTCCTAATTACATGTACAAAGAGAAAGTGCAATTTTCATAACACTATTGGGTATTACGGACCAAATCAACCACCATTGAGCTTAGGAGAAAATACGAAGGCCTATAATATATTTATGCACTTCCACTTGTAAAACACTAAAATTTAGTCTATTGTTTTAGATAAGACACCTCCTACCCCGATATTGCATGGTGTGCAACCCACTTCCCTAAGAAAAATTTCTGGATCCGCTCATGTACATCGTACAGATCGATCTACGCTCGTTCTAACGGTAGCTCTCCACAAACGAACCAGAAAATAATGAGTAAACAGCATAACTTGCTATAATAAACAATGACATCTCCTAACTACATTCAATATTTGCGCTGACATGTGAAACTTGGGGCTAGGAGAATTGTTTTTTCTTAGGGGAGGGGCCAATGATTCAATAAACACCGAAATGCTCTACTTTTAAATATCAAAGGAGCTTCAAATGTTTTCCTTAGCTAGCATACAACAATAACACTTATGTCACGCCTGAGAAAATATGTTGTTGTGTTACTTAGTATATTATTGTCCTGTACATAGTTATACAGGCCTAGTTTAGCTTCCGCACGGAGAAAATTCGAACTGATTTTTTTTAACCGCCTACTCAGCATCTGGACCTATAGATGCAAACGCTTATTCCTCTTGAATATTTCTATACTATTTGAAAGTTACTTACTTTGTTCATAGCTCCCCATTTTCAGAAAATTTGCAAATAATATCAACTCAATAGAATTTATAGAGATCTACACACCGGCCTATCAATCCGGAAATAACCCAACTTCACACATGCGCTGTCAGCCAAGGGACTTCCTTGTTTCCATATATGGTGAAGCAACCTGTTGCCAAACTTTTCAAAATGATTAAATAAAACAAATGTCACTATGAGTCATATTTAAACAAATCCTTACGTTTCTGACCAAATAAAGACAACTTTAGAATTAGGGACGAAGAGTGTAAAGCATACCTGCAGAAAGCTCATGAGAGTTGTCCTTTTCTTCAACTTTATCAATATTCAACGTACCCGTCATGAGTATACACACTATATTGGTTTTCAAAGATATTTCAAAATGATAAAGTCTTCAATGTCAAATACTACGTAAACAAATTGATAATGTAATAATCTGCAATTTAAAATTGATACCTCGTACATTAATTACACTACCAATTCACAATTACAAATCATCCATTTTGAATTACAAAATTGACTGAACATTTTCTTTCTGCAAAAAAAAAAAAAAAATAAAATAAAAAAAATATGGAAATGCAATAGATCAGACCGGAATTCAAACATTGGACCGCTTAAATTTAATTGTGGTCCCCACCAGGTGTTAATTTGCACTGAACTAGGCCACGTGTATCTGGTCGGGTTTCAGACAATTGCTTTACCTAATATCATCTGAGCTACGGGTATACCGTCACCGCCGATCAAACCCACCTAACAATGCTACGTTTTCGCAATCAGAACTGGTTCCATTATCATTTATAAACTGAGAATATAGACTGTACTTCAGTCAGAATTGAGAATTTGTATATACACATGCAGATCATTGGCTTGCTAAAACTTCACAAATCATATGTGATTGACATTTCATATATATATTATTTTGAATGTTTGTCCCGTGAGTACCCTTTGCCTGTCGGATGAGACTGCGAAACCGTGGCCCCGTGTCATAGTAGGTGGGCACGATAAAGATCCCTCCCTGCTCAAAGGTCGTGTACATAAGCGCCGAGCATATATAGGCCAACATCTTGCAGCCCTTCATTGGCACTGGTGATGTCTCCATGTGAGTGAAAAATTCCCGAGTGTCCGGGACGTTACACATGAATGTTTTATTGTTATTGATGTGTTGACGGTGGTTATTAAATGGCTTGACCACTGGGTAGGGACAGGGGCGGATCCAGGAATTGTGGTTACGGGGGCACCACTTTATGAGGCAGGGGGTCTGGGGGCCGCCTTAAGGCCCCCAGTGGGTCCAGGGCGAAGCCCTGGTGGGGGCCCCTGACGCTCCTGGATTTTGCAGGTTTTATAGAGCTTGAAATATGTCTCCTATTTAGTCATTTGTACTATTTTCTATAATTTTTTATAAGGTGAAATTAATAAAAATGACGAAAATGTTTAAGGGTTTTTGGAAAAGAATTAAGTTCTCCCAATAAAATATTTCAAGAAATCAAAAGATTTTGTTATTCATTTCTCCGGGAGTGGAAGACATTATTGCTTCTTTTATCGTTTTGTACATTTTTCTAAACAAGATACCACGATTTACCTTAAATTTGAAAATTTTAGGAGGTGGTGTCCTGTATATGTGCAATGAGGTTTTGAAATTCTCAATATTGCCCTTGTGGCCAAATGGAGGTACAAAAAATGTTCTTTCTAAAAAAAAACACCTGGTTCTCAGAACTTCTCATACATTTTATGCAGTAGCCAAATCATCTTTTGGAAGATAATTGGTAGTGCCCTGTAGATGTACTAAAGAGTTTTACTAACTAGTGGTAAAGTGGACACACAGGTCTTCTGTAAGTCCCCAGATTCCCAGGTACATTGGTATTGACAGCATATCATACACCGATCTTTGCAGGAACTGGTGTTTTCAATATCTCACTCAGCTGTTCCGTTTCCCCTCTGGTCCAATTTCTTTGGCTCCTCTTATCCACTGCCTAGATGTACATCGCGTCTTCTTCCTGTATTATTGTCTCCTATGTAAACGTGAAGATAACGAACAGTGATCAATCTCATAATTCCCATAAAGGAATAGGGCGAACACGGACTAGAGGTGGGATAAGGTGCCTAAAAGAAGTATTTAAATTTGTCATAAACTTGAGTTGCTAGTTTGCCGTTAATACATGCATACGGTGTGTATATCTCCCAACTGATTCGATACCCACGAGCATGATCTGTGTATAATCAGTTTTTAAATCGAGGTAGCCTACTTACTCCGGATCCGTTTAACTGAAAAGCACAGCGGGTTCATGGTGGATATGACCGGTCAATATGTAATGCTTACTCCTTCTAGGCATCTGATATCACCTCTGGAGTGTCCATCTTTTCCCGGCTCTGAATTCTGTATTCTTTATGGGATTTATGAGATTGATCACTGTTCGTTATCTTCACTTTCCATGTAGTCCTTACTTCCTGCTTGTCTGAAAGTGCCTGGGTTTTGGGCCTTTGGCCTCTCTTTGTCCCGCCTTTATTAGTAGATTTATCGCCATGACAAATAGAATACCATCACGTCACTATCCCTTTCTCTAGCTGTTATGAAGTCTTCAGCTCTGAATCTTAGAGCTCCCGTGGGGATGCGGGTTAGAATAGGTACTCGTATCCCTTGCTTATCGTAAGAGGAGACTAAATGGGACGGTCCTTCAGATGAGAACCAAAAAAACGAGCTCCCATGTCACAGCAGCTGTAGGACAATAAAGATCCCTTCATGTTCAAAGGCCGTAAGCGCCGAGCATAGGCCTAAATTTTTCAGCCCTTCACCGGCAATGGTGACGTCTCTATATGACTAAAATATTCTCAAGAAGAACATTAAATGATCTACAATCAATCAACTGAATCGTAGAACGTCTCTTTCGAGACCTTTTCTCTCATATGGAGACGTCAACAAGACCGGTGAAGGGCTTCAAATTTAGGCCTATGCTCGGCGTTTGCGGCCATTGAGCAGTGCCATACCTATTGTGACACGGGACATCGGTTGTTACATTCCACCTGATGCCGAGCATTTGGCGATGGAACTGTCACTATCTGTTTTAACGACTTAGGTCTGTCGCGGCAGGGAATCGAACCCTGACCTTCCGCATGCGAGGCGAAGACTCTAACTTCTCGGCCACGTGGCGGTAACCGAATCTTAGAAAAATATTTGAGATAATCCTTTATGAATGTTGTGATCATCTCTGGTATATGGTAGTGCTGAAGTGCGTGTTTGTATGAACTTATTTGGAATTGTTACCATTTGCGTTTTCTAGCTCTAGCAGACAATAATGAGACCCTCTTTCGTCTCCTTCATTAGTAAAGAAATGACTGTGCTCTATGTCACAGATGGACGAGCTGACTGCAACCATAACAACCTGACAGTAGACCAATTCATTAAAATGTCACAATGTAGATAGCAAAGAGTTTATTATATACAATATCTAATGATTAATATGATCCAAGTGCCACTGTTATCCGTTGTCTTGACTTATTGGTATAGACCTCTGTGGGTTCCCTTGACCGATGTACCCGTTAATGGTGCTTGATTGCCTTGTGCTACACGTACTCTCTCTCTCTCTCTCTCTCTCTCTCCACTTCTGCATACATACATACACTGGATCAGGATAACTGTAGAACCAGAGGGAGGGGGCCTGTTTTGACACACATACATAATATGTAATATGATATTATTTGTAAGCACAACACATAAATACACACACAATATTACGGTATCTTATTTGCATAAAGGTGAAGACAACGAACAGCGATCAATCTCATAACTCCCACAAGGAATACCAAAAAAAACAGTTGGGCAAACACGGAGCCCTGGACACACCAGAGGTGGGACCAGGTGTCCAAGAGGAGCAAGAATCTTCAGTCGACCGGTCACACCCGCCGCGAACCCTATTTCTTGATCAGGTAAACGAAGTAACCCGTAGTCAAAATCAGTGTGCCATGAAAGGCCTAATAGATATGAAACACGTTAGACAGCATTTGACCCAATGATAGGTTGTATTGGCAAACTAGATCATTGTATAAAGACCATAGACTTTGCGAAATGCCTACTCTAAACGAGACTGTTGAAACCCCTGTAACATCAACTTGTTTGGCAGTAGCCTGCATCGATTTAAAAACTGACCATACACAGACTAAGATCTTGCGTATCGAATCAATTGAGAGATATAAACACCATATTCAGGTTAAAATGGAATATTGCTACATAAATATGGGAAGTTGACGATGGAGAAGCTGAAATCATCCCGTTTGTTATAAAGTTGAGTTGTTAATTTGCCATCAACATCCATCCTCAATAAATTACCCAAGTACGACGCAGATGTGGAGGACTCCGTGGTGTCTTTTATCTCAAGTTCACAGGGATATCCCCTGTCGACCGGTATGTCGATTCGAATCGACATACCGGTCGACAGGTGATGCTTATTCCTCCTAGGCACCTGATCCCATCTCTGGTGTGTCCAGGGGTCCGTGTTTGCCCAACTATCTATTTTGTATTGCTTATAAGAGTTATGAGATTGATTACTGTTCGTTATCTTCACTTTTCATGAATGAAAATGATGATTTTTAGTAGATGAAATGTCGTCGATATATCTAAATGTCGAGTTGAAGGCCACAGCAAGAGATTTTTTTCTTCTCATGTAGAACGTTTTGAATAAACTCTGCTTCATACTGTAAACGCAGGTCAGCTAACAAAGGAGCACAATTCGTGCCCATGACAATTTCATCTGACTGTTGGAAGACCTGATCACCAAAGACTATGAAGATATTGTCAATGAGGAACTCCAGCATATCTTTTATTTCAACTTCAGAGTACTTGTGCGTGGAATCAGAGTGGTGTTTAAGAAAGTAGATGTTTGGATGACTGACGCATATAAAACATTAATTCACTTAATGCTTCTAGAAAGACTACACAGATACATCGAAGTTTTACATTGCATTGCTATGTATTTTCACGCAACGGACAAAGTCTACTTTATGACTATAATACTGCACCATACACTGAACACTCTGTCAGTTCCATTTTGATAAGAATGAAAATCACATGTATGACATTATATATGTAAGTTAACAATAAGGAACTCTGTAACTGGGTGTTTTAGGATTGTTAAATAGAATAAAACAATAGACATATTCCTGAGTAGTAAATAAAACACCTTAACCCAGAAAAGCTGGATCATATGAAGCATTACGGCTATGCCATGTATAGACCTGGATAAATTTTGCTGAGTAATACAATGTATAAACTAATATCATGCAGAGAGGTAAAAAAAGTGTCCTTCCTCCTTGACTGAATTCGGCACAGACTGGCGGTTTAAAGTTCAGTGAACTGAAGTTCCAATTAGGTCACAGTGAAATGAAACCTTACTTTACCCCCTCAGTGAAATGAAGCTACAAACAGGAAACGGAGTGTGTTAAAAAAGAACATATGTATCTATAATACATAATGAAAATAACAGACATTTAATGTGACACTCTAAGTACACTGAATCCGAAAATTCTCTCTTTCTGAATCGATGTATTCATTCTTCCCTGTGAAGGACGTCCCCCTTCTTGCGAAGATCTTGCCTTCTATACTGCGGAGTTATATGTTCCTAAAATTCATGATTTCTGAATTCTACTCCTTTGACACAAAGCATCCATTTGCTACTTGCCAGAAAAGTTAAAGGTGGAGACTTTCATCCAGATGACTCTAATACGTCTACATAATGATTCTACTACGTCTACAAAATCTGTTGAGAAGTTTCGGGCATTTTTGTAGACCTTGCTTGAAATACCATTTGGTCCTGGTACTAATCCTGCCCTCGCTTTCGTCACCACTTCTCTGACTTTCTTCAGAGATGGTTCCTTGATATCGAGGTTTATGGCGTGGTAATGTTACTTTTGTTTCTACAAATTGTCCATCTCTAATCATTGCATCAGGGTACATTTTCTTCTGGTATATTTAATCAATATTCCACCTCTCTTTTATGTCTTACAGATATTTTCACCTCCAGAAAACTTGCTGCAAATGTGTAAGTGTTCCTGGTGAAATTCGCGCTCTTTCCTCTTTTTCGCGCTTGTTCTTTCTCATCCTCTCTGTCTTCCTCAGCTCATTTAATCTTCTGATGAGGTCGACTCTTCGCTGACTTTGCTGTGCCCATTTTTTGCCACATGTATTTATTTGCAAGAGTTCAGAGGTCCCTGTGGATGTTTGTTATCTGCATATGCATCTCCTTTGTACTTTGTAATTCTCGTCATGCTCTCCATTGTTTTCCTGTCGGTCCAGTGAGGAGTCTGTTCATATCTTCATCAAACTTTTCCCATTCCCTGCTGACCATTGGTGGTTACATTATCCTTCTTCTCCGTCTGACCAGCAGCCACTGCGTGTTCCTCTTGCTTCTCGCTAGTTCCACACTTGGTTTTCTGGTGCACGTGAATCTTCAACACCCCGAGATTCTTGCAGACATTTCCACATTTGCAGATAGTTTGTGTGATGGTTACAACATTCCCTTCCGAAGTCCTTCTGTTAGCTTATTTATATCCGTTATATCATCTAAGTGTTTGGTCTTTCATTCTCCCTCCCTCCCTCTCGAAATAAAAGGTCTAAATAAAAAAAATTTGCAGAACTGGTCGTGAGAGTTTTCGAACTGATAAAGCCCAGAAGTGTAACTATTGCTACTATCGACCTTGAGTTTCGATGGAAGCTCTCACAGAGACATGTATTTAATCTATCCATGTTTACTCTGTTATTTTGTGTAATGCAGATCACTTATGTTTGAGTCTCGCAAAAAGGATTGACATTGTAACAGCTTTTAGAATTATTTGTCAAGATTTTTAAAATTGACACTCAGAAAAATTGGATAGAAAAGAGCAAGTTAGGGTGAGAGATATATGTACTCCTTCTGTTTTATCACTCCCATACATATTCTAACCGAGAGACAGTTTGAACTATTCATTATTATTTTACGTCAAGTTATAGTCAAAGAATGTTCAACAATATGGATTCGGCTTGACCACCTCACACCTACTTGGCAGTAATATTCATTCCTTTATTCTGCATGCACTTTCGGAAATGACACAAGTTTGTTATCAGAAAATTTTAATACGATTTGAAGTGGGCTTTTTCAAGCCTTTGAAGCAATGGATATATTAATTGAAAGTATGCTGAGACATTTCGAACTCCGATTACTGCCCCCCAACCCGAACTGTCCCACATACTAAATCTTGCTAAGTTGAACAACTTCAGACATTCATTTGTTCTTTATTTATTTTACGTTCCGTCAAACATTTTTCACTCATATTGAGACGTCACCAGGTGAAATACCACAAATTAGACCTATGTTTAGCGCTCAGTGCCGTAGCAGTGCGGGTTCGTGCCAACAGTGGGACCTCTGTTTTTAAGGTCAAGTCCGAAAGACCCGTGATTCACACTTCTACATGCCGAACGTTTGACAAAGAAGTAATCACTACCTATATTTGCGTCTGATGTTTGAAGCGACCATAGCACAAGCAGGGCTCGAACTTACAAAGCGAACGCGCAACCATTGAGCTATCGCAACCAGTTGAGGCATTCATAATATCAAAATATATATAATGTATAAAATTACAATTTTAACGACCTACTCATAAACAAGGATACCTGTACACCTGGTACATGTGCTGAATACATTGAAGGTCGTTTACCATTCGATCACAATCCATGAACTTTTGATAATTGATATTTTCTCCAGCCTGGCACTTCCTCAGTCAATAAAAATCCTATCAACACCATATCAATTGTTTTGAAAGTATATGTGATCTACACAATAACAGCATATTACTGAAAGTTGTCCTTCTCGCTTACTAGGGTGGCTAAAGGTGGCAATCCCTTTCATTTTCGTATTTATCTTTTCGTATGGGTGATTTCACTTATATACATTTCTAGCTACATGAAATAAAAAATGACCCCTTCTTTAAGAAAAAGTATCTTAAAAAGAAATATGGCTGCCGTTGAAGCAAAAATTGAAATCTCAAAAGCATCCAAAGAACAGTTGTATTTTCGTAGTGTTGTTTTCTGTCAATGAAAATAAAATATTATGGAAACAGTTTACAATTACTTTTAATGCGGGAAAACAGAGGAAATCATTCAGATTGATTTTCAAATTAAGACAAGAATATTAAAAATAATTATAAAATAGTCTCTACCATTCAGAAGCTTGTTACAAATACTATTAGTCTCGTTCAACCAAACACTCCGTTGATTCCAGCTCGCTCGTTAGGATTTACGGGAAGTTTCAAGAGCGTCTTGTTGAGCGAGACTGCGTTTGAATAGGTGATATCTGGACACACGAGATATGGGATTAGGTGCCTAGGAGGTGTAAGCAGCCTCTATTGACTGGTCATATCCGCCGCGAGTCATATATCTTTATTAGGTAAACATACTAGTCAAACTCAGTATGCAAAGAACGGCGTGCAATTGATTAGAAGGACGTCAGGCAGCATCCGACCTAATGACAGGCTGCATTTGCTGATCAGATCACTATTACATAAGTTAGCAACCATAGAATTTGCAAACTGCTGACTTTAAACGAGATTGTTGAAACCCCTTAAACATCTACGTATGTGAAATGAGTACTGTAAGTGATGTGATCTATTCAATTTGACTTACATGACAATGGTTTACAAACACACATTGAGGATAGCGCTGACATTGATCAGTATGAGATCAGTATGCAGAATGTGGGGACCAAATTCCCGAGGGGTGATCATCTAATACCTATTATAAAACTTGTCTTTGGGTAATACATGTATATCAAACAAGATGCTGTCACAAGACAGTAAGACCCACACGCAAGTGTTTGTCTTTGCTGTATATATTAAGATACATAAAGTGTTCTGGTCTGAATTTCTCGAAAGAAACTCAAGTCAAAAGTTAAGTCTGAGATTTTGCTCAAATTTTGACTGCTCAAATAACAGAAAAAAAGTTTGAGATTTTTTCGGGAAATCCAGGCCTGTTAGGCAAGTGCCTTGGAGCCATCCAAAACCTTAGTTCATAGAGGGCGAAGCCCTCTCACGGCCCGAAGGGCCGTGAGAGCGGAGCTCTCCCTATAGGTAACACGTATATACATGTTTAAAAGGAAAATATAGGAAAATAATGAAAAATTAAACCATACCTATGGAACTTGAAAAGTTTGGTACCAATGGCGTCGATTCGAATATTAGCGCGTGGACACGTATTCCTCCATTTTGAATCTCGTCTACCCTAGTTCACGTCGTTCTGAGATGTTATACATAAAATCCGTAAAAGCATGTAAATCTTATTTTCTTAATCATATATAATCACTCCACCATTAACGCCATGTTTTTTGTTGTGGTTCAAACGCTTTGTTTGTAATTTGCTAAATAACGACGCTGCATATGACGTCACAATATACTGTTTACATCAATTGCGTTATATTTCCCGCGTTTAATATATAGGTGGATCAAATGTCCAAAAATTAGGATGCTTTGATACAGCTCCGTCCGCGTGCTAACTTCGGGTTGTTTTTGTCCTGTTTTGGATATAGATACTAATGTCAAAACTTTTTTGCTTCGCCCTCAAGCACGGTCACGCCGTAAAACATATTAATTGGTGATATATTTAATAAAACAACTGAGATGATCCCTAAACCAATTATATCCCTGCTGTACATATCAAGATGCATTGAGTATTCCGATGGGCAAGTGCTACGGGGTCATCCCAACCACCATCATTTTTTATTGTTCAAATATCTTGAAAATGGTTGAGATTCCAACTCTTAAAGTAAATATATTCTTGTTGCGCACGACACGATGCACTGAGCACCGGTTTTTGTTCGTCATTTTTCCACCCAGTTTGACGCTCAAGATGAAAAAGAAAATTCCGAAAATAAGTCGTTTTTAACCCCCAGGTGAAAATGGAAAAAAAAAAAATGAAAATTCCGAAAACTTATCGTACATCTACATGACACCATCAATCATCTTCTGACATATGATTTTGGTCACTGCGTTAATTGAAGGAGGGGCTCTTCGAATCAGGATTTTGTAGAGAAACGTCGTTTTTTGACCCCCACTTTGCTTCTAGGGCAAAACTGAAAATTCCAAAACTATTGCATATCTACAAGACATCACCTATCATATTTCAAATGATTAATTGGTTGCTTCTTAAAATAAAAGAGGAGTTGGAGGAAGAAGAGAGTGTGACAGACGAACCAGCCTAACAACAATATACCTTAACTTTCTTTAGAAATTGTGGGTATAATTATGTTTGAGCTATTATAACGACAATGATTCTGAAACATACCTGATAATGGTCATTAAGTTAATTTGTTCTAGCACGAAGAATCATTTCATACTGCCATGTGCGGGGTAGTCCACCAGTGAGTCCCTTAAAATACCTTATTAATCGCATTCTATATTTACTAGTTATGTAAATATAGGGACGCCTTAAGATCAGATATGTTGACAGAAATAGAAAATATTCGTATTCGTAATGTTACAGTGTGGCGTTTTCTAGGCTAGATGGAGATCTTTTTTATTATTCGGCAAATTTACCTTAGTGTAAACACACATAAGAAGATCTGAGGATAGTCCTAAGATCTGCCCTGTGATACATGTATTTGTTACGATACATCTTAGAACGAATCTCAAGGAAGTCCTGCAGAGTCATAATTATACTGTAGAATTATTCCAAAATTATTTATTTCAGTAACAATAAAATATACATCCATTTAGTAGAGTTATTAAATCATGTTTTTCAGTCATATGTTGACAAAGAAGAAAAACCTGACATATCACGTAATCAAGTCTTCAATAGTGTGTTGTTAAACTGTTAAAATCTTTGAACAAATAACACACTTCTACTCAGACTATTGCGATATAAATCAGAAGACTTAGGCAAGGATGGTGATGTAAGGAGAAGCTTGAAACGTCTCTAATTCAGTCTTGGAGAACTGGATGGATCGCCATTCTGAAATAAAGATTCTCTGTAATATCGCTGTAACTCTGAATGTCAATTCATTAATCAGAAGACAATGTTCTAATCAATTATTACGTTTTTCAAATGTCAACATTTAGCGTAAAACAGGAAGAATTTTTACCTTGCAGGTCTATGCCATTGCTTTTGTTAGAGTCACGTGACATTATGGCAATGATGATGTCGTTGATAGAGGCAGCGAACTCTTTCCCACAAAACAACTTCCGGACCTCTCTCTCGTCCAGCCTGTTGTCCTTATTGCTGTCCCCGAACTGGAACATCAGGTCAAGGACATCAGATTCTGTGCTACCCTTTGTGCCTCTCACTATGCGGTTCTACAATATGTATTCGTCATTTTAAGCAAGAATTCCAAGAACGGAGTATGTTTACGGGTCATATAAATACTCAATATGGCGCCGCTCAGCCCAACGTATGGGGAAACTTAAGAAATACAACAGCATAGACATAGAACTGACCGTGGACTATACATGTAATATAGATTCATTAGTGAAACCTTGTTTACGCTTCGTAAATTATGAGTTACAATTGATTACACCTACCGTACGTATATTTTGATTTATAGAATGCTATCCCTGTAAATAATAGCTTACGAATAATATTTTTTTTTAAAAAGCACATTGCAAGCAAGTAATGTACATTTTGAAAGATTCTGTTCTGTGTCAATATATATAGCTATTACATAAGTGGATAGTACATGTATATACATAAAATATTGATAGAACAATAGTATAGACATAAAATATTGATAACTATGTGCTCATTTTAAATTTCATTTTTGAAAATAGGAAACATGTAGATGGCTATATCATGTATGTACATGTAATAGAATATATTCTACAGATGAGCTATTTGGAAATGAAAGTCTACTTAATAGCAATGGAATATCATTTAAAATGTTACAATGACCTTAATCTTCCGGAATGAATTACAATGAAGGACTGTCTATAGGGAAAATTAATTGCGTGGTTCTAAAAACGTGAAGAATTCTAAATGGTGTGCATTACATGGTATTTTTAAATTGAATAGTCACTTTTAATGCTTATAAAATAGTCTGGATCTTGATCTAGCGTCAATAAGTTTTCTTATCTTTCTTTGGGATCATACAATGTATATACTTTGCCGCCGAATGTTATCGGAAATTGCACGTGCAAAGGAGTTCCGAGAACAAATATTTAGATATGATTTGATCAAAATCGAACATCAAAATACGGCATATACAGTGTAACTACAACACCTCGTGTTCAACTTATTTTAATGGATTAGTACTTTAATTAAAACAGCTTATCAATTCAATCACAACAAATGGTAAAGTGAAAGTGATAAATTATCGCAACATATACATCTTTTGTATTTAAAAAACAAAATGATACCAAAGTTTAAAAGTCTTTAAAAAGAGATACATTGTTATCAAATTTGTTATGAGTTCCTCAAATAGCTCGAGTTATTATCCTTGATGTAAAGGTGATATGTATTTATCATATAGAATACATTCCTTTCCTGACCACGAAACATTGACTTTTTAGTTTTAGAAATAGGTTGATTATTCAATCATGAATTATCACACTCATGATAACTTCTCCTGTCGAATTCCCCACCACAATCTATATATAGAACAGCCCCGGTCCTCCGGGCTGCATTGACACGATGTCCGTATGTTATACAGGTATGAATGTAAAAGCCGTTGCCTGTAGCCTCTGACATGTACGGTGCCCTAAAATCCCAGGGGAAATTGTACCGTACACACTATAAGGTATTCAATGTATAAAGAAAGGAGATTGAACAATTTTAAATGATTTTAATTAAAATGAATGTCTATATTGTTGTATAGTGATTGCAGTGAAGTAGATCAAATTCACACGACTGGTAAATAATTAGAAGCAGAGTTTTTGGCACTCGAGACTTTTTGGAAGAGTTATCCACCCTCGGAAAAAAGAGGAAAATTCTACTCTACTAAAATATGTGCGGTAAATGATTAATTTTTAATTCACACTGTGATAACGAGAAAATGTATGCTTATATGCGGTTTTAACTATGATTATTGCTTATATTTTTGTGAAATTAGCGCGCATCGATGATGACCTGGATGTGATTTTTCTACACACAAAGGTATCTTATAACTGTATGTTTTCTACGGGTCAGCTTCGACACCCTGAACTTTCCGCCTTCCTGACTGTTGTACAACCCCTTTACGTCACAGCAGTACACTACAGGTATATGTAATGTACAAACCTATGTAATCATACCGTTGCTCAATATCATTAGTTTACTGATGGGGCTATTTATGTAAATAGTTTGTTTTATTTATGTCATAAATGCTCGTAAAAACTGTATTAAATATTTTACATTGTGTATTAAATAAATACATCACCTCGTAAAAAAAAACAAAAAAAAAAAAAACTAATGTGACAAAATTACTACATGTAGTGCAACGAAATTTAATTTTCTCTATTTTTTTCTGTAGAAATATGTTGGAGTTTCATCATTTTGAAATTCATTTCGCGTTTATTGATAAACCCTCTATCATTCTTAATTGTATTTACAGAAATTGACAGGTGATTTCTTTTACGTTCAAAGTAGCCGATCTAACTTTATTATTGTGAATATAGTAATCCACCCCACCCCCCAATCATATGATATGTTAGAGCGGACACGATAATTCCCGTTGTAAACACTTATTTGGTATCCGTATACATATATACACAAGTATATATATTGGCATGGATGATCTCATGTTGCTTTGACGAACATTTTAATAGCTGATGGACAAAAAAAATCATAGATAATTCCCATATGTGTCATTTAAACAGCTCTGGTTCTAGTACCGATGTATTCAGGTCGTCACCAATACCACATGTATTCGTCAATGGAAGCTCTTATAGCAAAGCCGTTTAACTTTTCTTCGAAGATGGATTTTAACATAGATTTATTAGACAAAAACGTATTCAGCAGCCGGATTTATAAAAAAAGAAAAAAAGACCCAAATGCATACCAAAAGTCATTTACATGTATATCATCAAATGATTTAACCTGTTGAAACAATAGAAAAATGGGTTCTTACCGTTTTGTGTGCATCAAGACTCTCTCTTTTCTTGTAAGTCGCACCCTCGATAGAAACTATCAAAACCATAAGAGCAATCACAAAGCAGTGCATCTTGGGTATCAGGATCAGTTGAGAACAAAGTGCTCAAAGTAGGGAAAGTTTATTTTTTCTGCCTAAATGTTCAATACGGATTGATTTTTATATGTTTTCGGACAAGCCCGGTGGTCTGTGCATATATGACATGAACGCCGAAGGTGCAATACACTAAAGAAAGGCGTGATTCCACAAATGTTTTGTCTTTGAACTTAGACAAGCCTTACCCTGGCGATAAATCATATACAATTGATAACATATTTTGGCAAGATTTTTTATGAACGGGTAAAAGGTAAACTAAGTCAACGATCCATGACCAACAAACAAGTCACCGCCCCCCAAAAGATCTCGCGGATACATGCAAGTACATCTACCGATAGTTCGCAAGGTTTTTATACAACCGTTTTGTCAACAAGGACGTTAGGGAATGAAATATATTAGTCTCCATATGACATCAAACTGGCCATCCTATCCTCAGTAAATTCTGAAATTCGACAAATGTTGGCCGAAAACTTTGGAAATCAAAGCGCAACAAATCGTATAAGAATGGATTAACTCGCATCATCTCGTATCAAAACCTGATCAAAGTCCTGAAAAACGGGGTCAAATTATTCAATACATAATTTTCAGAAATGGTGCAGTTATGTTAATATGACAATTCATATGAAAACTCTCCAGACAAATACTTTAATCAGACACAGGTCTTGAATTGCAGATTTACGTACAACTTCCTATTCGTGTTTTTGATATAAGAAAAGAAGTGTTCAAAATCGAAATTTCCTTGAAGTATGTTCCTTTTTTTATGGTTTTGAGGCCAAAACGATTATCTAAAGAAATGCTTGTATTGTGACCTCCTAGTCTTGTGGCCAGTTTTGTTTAATCAATATGATCCAGAACTCGATATTCTTGGTTATCATTTCGCCGAGATAGTTTCTTCCTTATTAAACCTCAATATTCTTGGTTTGTATCTTATAGTGAGGGTCACCATTTTAACTTAGCTCTTCAGCTATTCATAGCTAAATCAGGTGCTGAACTCTTGTGAAAAAGCATGAATGCTATTGTAAAATAAATGAAAAGAAATATAGATAAAGGTATGGAACAAAGTTTAATATGTCAACAGTACAGAAAGATAACATAGGATAGGTTGACATATGACAGTATATGTTTAATAGCTTATTTTTTATGGACCAACATAATGAAACCATGAAACCAAATGTTAAAGATAAAATTGATAATGGCATACTTTGAAATTGCACAATACAACCAGTCAATAACAAATGAAAGGTTAAAATCAAGTGGATATGTAAACACTCCAATTCCTTCTTTAGTAAAGAAACTTTTCTAAACTACTAAAACTGTAAACACGAACATGTGAATTGTAAACATTGTAACAAAATTGGTAACATAGTAATTTCAAATTTTTTGACACACTTTTGGGCTAGAAGTTTCCTATGCAATGAAAAATATATACTTGTTACAATTCAACATAAATAAACAAGTCCACAAGCCAGACAACTGTCTTCTCACGTGAAACAATATGACATGAAGCACTGCAAATTCATGCATTTTAGAATATTATGCATATACCAGTATCTGGACAATTAACAATTGTAAAAGCATTACTGTTGAATAGTAATAACATCGATATAGAACAGTGAACTATGATTGTGTAAAGAATATGATACTGTTGCAATGTAAGATTTTGAGTTAATAATACAGACTGATGCCTGATCAGGGTTAAATAAATTGCAATGCTGGGTTTCCATCGCTATTTTCAGTATCACAGAAAAGGTTATAATGAGATGGACACATAAACACTCCAAACTTGAATAAAACAAGATGTGTTTGTGAAACACAAAATGCCACCGATAATGGTCAATTCCGAAGATGGCCAAAGTCACAAAGACAAATATCCTGGTACCAGTAGAAAGATCTCGTCACAAGAAATGCTCAAGTGCAATATAAAAATTCTAATATTTACCATTTAGAAGTTAAGAACAATGTCAATCTTTTTAAAAGTAGGTCAAATGTCAAGGTCAAAAGGTTTAGTACAAACGGAAGGATCTTGTCATAAGGAATACTCAAAGCTCTATCACTTACTGTTCAAAAGTTATTAGCAAGGTTAAAGTTTTCAAAAAGTAGGTCACACCCCAAGGTCAAGGTCGCAGGGTAAAAAATTTTGGTACCCACAAAACGGACTTGTCACAAGAAATACTCATGTGAAATATCAAAGCTCTAGCTCTTACTGTTCAAAAGTCATTGGCAAGGTTAAAAATTTTAAAAAGTAGGCCAAACTCCAAAGTGGAGGTCACAGGGTAAAAAATGTTGATACCCATGGAAAGGTCTTGTCATAAAAATACCAGATATACACATGTGATAGTCAATCATATACATGTACAGTGGAGCCTCGTTAATCCGGACATTTTGGTTCCCAGAAAATCGTCCGGATAAATGAAGCGTCCGGATAATTGAATCGCATATTTTCT
This sequence comes from Ostrea edulis, assembly GCF_947568905.1. Taxonomy (NCBI): domain Eukaryota; kingdom Metazoa; phylum Mollusca; class Bivalvia; order Ostreida; family Ostreidae; genus Ostrea; species Ostrea edulis. The sequence continues at coordinate 15,082,097 of NC_079172.1, forward strand.
AGCTTTACATAAGTAACCGATATGTGCCTACTTTATTGATGCATAGTGAATTAAACACATTCTATCATTGGATTTCACCATTTGCATTAGTAAATAAATTATGATAATCGTAACATTTACATGTATTTCAAAGCACTAAAATTTAATGTACGTGTTCAGTGTATTTGCCTGTGCTTACATTGTACACACATATGATCCCTACAAGTAAATATACAAAACTGTGTACCGTATGCACTAAAACAAATAATGAAGCACTTTATGTAACTATAAGTAAATAAATCATTAGTAACTAACATAATCATTTACACTTCAAACATTTTAAAGTGGCCGGTAATTTCCATCTGTCACGATTCACGGGTTCGGCGGTCTGTTAAAACAATCTTCATCATCGAAAGTTGATATAAGAATTTCGTGATTATCATGTCAGTTGACAACATTCTTTAACCAAAATTCAATCTGCCAGAGTTTATATTTCTTATTCTATAATTATCGAAGACAATATCGGGAGAACAAAATCATTTAAGCTCGTAATATCAAGACCCACTACTGCTTTGATCTAGTCACGCGCACCTATTATTTTCATGATGCGATAATAACGGAACAAAACTCGGGTGAAACCAACATTACAGGTACATACAGAATTTAATTGTCATTTTCCTTAAAATGGTAATTTTCTCACTTCTACCCAGAGTTTAAAAATTCGAAAGCAATAAAGCTCTTCAACATCGTAACAAGAATCAATCGTACACAGGTACATTCTACATGCGTGACATTCTAAACATTAAAAACTTACTACATATACATGTGCATGAACATACATGTATATTTCACGCCAATCAACAGTATAAAATCCAGAATCTAGAAGTATAATCTACACTCTTTAGATTTGAATAAGCCGATATCAATTTACGAATCAGTACAACTGATATGTGTAGCAGTTAAAAAAATATCATTACGGCATGATGTTTAATTTATTAATACTATTAGGGTATTGATCAAGACTATAAAATAATATGCTACAGATTTATTTACAAAATTCAACACTACACGCAATAAAGATCTTATGTGCGAAAATTGGCAATACAATGTCTCGATCGGCACGTGCTATCAAACGGACTTATCATCACACACCACCTAATTAGAAGGATGTGTTGACAGGGTACAGGTAATCGCTTCAATTAGACAGTTTGGCTTGTTTTCTTTATATTTTACGCCTTGCTAAAATTGTCCGACACAGACCTTCCCTAAACATAATTACCGTCCGGATTAACGATACAATTTTCATTGCATTATAACGGTTTGTAGTAAAAAGTGACCGTCCGGATCCGGAACGCGAATTTCCGGATTAATGATGCAAAATAATGTATAAAAATTCTGTTCCCTAGAAAAATCGTCCGGAAGGTGAAGCGTCCGGATTAATGGCGTCCGGATTACCGAGGCTCCACTGTATATACAAATCCACAAGCCAGGCATCTTTTTTTTTAAAGAATATAACATAAAGAGCTGTAAATTATATAATTTCAAAATATTAAGCATCAAAGATGCGTATGGCCGAGTTGCAGTTTGGAAAATTATGCACACTTGCATTCACGAAGTAAAAACATGCACGTATTTTATATAGTTTATAAGTATGAAGCTTTGAATAGCCGCAATAGGTATTTAGTGTGATAATGACCTTGAACTTTGGTCTTTGGATTTCAAAAGCAACATGAATCTTGAATGTCATCAGGATTTGAAGTCTGATAAACATGCACCAGCATGTACATGTATAAAAGTTAGAGGCAAGCTCAAATCTACAGTATATAGAGAAAAAGAGACTTTGACCCTTTGACCTCAAAATAGATAAGAAAAACGTCCAAAAAGCTCGCCTGTACAGTTGTTGGGGGTAATATTGTTAGCTTGCATTAAAACTATTTTTTTGCGTGCATAGAATAAATAACACGACAAACTCCGGATACATTTGCATATTCTCGGTTTCTTCCGTAAAAAAGGCCGGATGTAAACAAAGTAAGAATATTTGCTCATGTAAACAACAATCGTTTCTGTTGAAAGATAATTCAAATTCATCTAATAAATCAATGAAAAATGAAAAAATTGTTTTCTTTTTAAAATATTGATCTTATATTTTCTAAATCTGTG
>NC_079172.1:15089235-15131735 GCF_947568905.1 Ostrea edulis
TGATTTTATAGTATTTATACATTGTATAGTATGCAAGGAGAGGCAAGCTATGCCTGCTGTTCTTTCCAATGTAACCAGTACAATATTTCTGTTTCATAAAATATTCATGAAACAGTCTAGCCTTGAATGATCATACTCTGTGTTTTTCTTTCGAAAATGCAATGCAGTGTATTAAGATAATATCGGATATTGTAAAAAAAAAAATTATAATAATAATAATGTGTACAGTCTTCAAAAAAATAATCATCTACATTTGTTTTTATATGAAGAGTTCATCAATCAAAATGAGTATAGAACTGTCCATTTAAATACAAATTGTTTCCTGATTAACAGTACACTTATTATTTCCTGATTAACAGTACATTATTGTTTCTTGATTAACAGTACACTTCAACGAGTTGTTTTTCTTCTCTCATTCAATGATCATATAATTTTTAATTCATCGATGTATCCATCTTCCATTTAATGTGACGTACAGAGGATGAGGATGTCGTATTACTAACCGTAAAACGTTCAGCAGGGGATGAGGATGTCGTATTACTAACCGTAAAACGTCCAGCAGGGGATGAGGATGTCGTATTACTAACCGTAAAACGTCCAGCACATATCTAATCGTAGAGTTTAAAAATATCGATATATGACGCAGTTCTTTGAAATTCGAATCTAAAAATCAATGTTTTTGTCTAAGACCATTACCGTTTTGTTGACACATGCAAAGGAGAAGCCACGTTTGATCTGCTGTCTGAATTTCATTGACCCACCAACCACCCCATCTGCCACCAGCTGTTTTTGTGCAGACTATTTAGGGCCTTTAGTTGGTTGTTACTCGCCTTTTTGAGAGCAGTTAGCTATTGTAGTGGCATTTTACATGTTTTGAATCCTATTATCAATATTTTATATCTTCCGAGTATTGAGGGTCAGCTTGCATATTATTTTATGACGCCAAATTGATATGCCCAATGTTTACTAGTCTCTTGACCCCCCTAGTATATATATATATTTCCAGAATTTTGTATTTATATGATTTAAATGACAAGTTTTGATTCAGTTGGTGTTGGGGTTTTGCCTGCCTCAAACAAAAACAAAGCAAAGTCTCCTTGGCAATGTTTCTAACGTCGAAACATAGATATCATTTTTTTAAGGAAGCATTGATATATAAGAGTTAAAGTTGTAGAACGTGTTTGTTAATCGTCGTAAAATACATCAAGTTTAAACATTATTTTCACTGCATTTGCCCCAAACAAGGTTGGTGCATTTAAAATCACACACACATATACGTGCGTGCGCGCGCGCGCGCGCACACACACACACATAGAGTTAGAAGTGTTGGTAACATGACGATATACAAGTTTGATGGTTCTAGAGTTGTCTTTCTTGCACCAACTGATCATGAAGACTAATATGCTACCGTTGCATTTTGGTGATGCTGACGTTGGTTGGGACTTTGATGATCTGGGTGCAATATATATATATATATATATATATATATATATATATATATATTAATTATACAGTATGATAATATCCTAATATATATATAAGGAATCAGTGAATGTGTAAGCATCAGACTATTTGTTTGAGATGGTTGGATGTTGCCTTCGTATCTGAAATCATTGTCATGTGTGTATGCTTTATATTGCCTTCATGTACTACTAAGATTTTGATGGAATTACCTTCTCTTTTTTTGTAATACAACGTGTTTCATTTTTAGGAGGATTGGTTTCTAAGAAAAATACAGAATACTTGACTGCACAGTTATGCTGACGATTTGTTTAGAGAAGATAATATGAAGTTTAAAATTTCGACGGCAGTAAAAGCTGTGTATTTAAATCAAATGGTTCCCAAGTCTGAATTTGGACAGATGTACCTACAACCAATGACGTGTCCTCGCGAGTGACAGTTTCTCATTAGCAGGGGCGGATCCAGAAATCGCGGTTACGGAGGGGGCGCCACTTTATGAGGCTGACGGTCCAGGGCGAAGCCCTGGTGGGGGCCCAGGGGGCGAAGCCCCCGGAAGCTCTTGGATTTCATAGAGCTTGAAATATGTCTCCTATTTAGTCATTTGTACTATTTTCTATCATTTTTAATAAGGTGAAAATAATAATATGACGTAAATTTTAAGGGTTTTAAGGGGGAAAAATTCAGTTCTCCCAATAAAGTAATTCAAGAAATCAAAAGATTTTATCATTTATTTCTCCGGGAGTGGAAGAAATGATTGCTTCTTTTATCGTTTAGTACATTTCTCTAAACAAGATATCACGATTTACCCTAAATTTGAAAATTTTAGGTGTGTGGGGGGGGTGCCGGTTGCGCCCCCTTTAAATCCGCCACTGATTAGGGTTGTTAAACAATAAATAAACAACCTGTGAACATTTCCAGCAGAAATACAACACATTCAGATCCATCAATTTAGTATGTGTATAGTTACAACAAAAATCACCTCAAGCCGATTACATATATTTCTGATTACAGTTCATTCCCCGAATTACTATGACGCAATTAATACAAATGAAAGCTTCAAAATAGTCATTTAAATTTTGTTTCACGAAATATTATATAATTGCTCATGCAAAAACAAATGCGTTTGATTTCGAGCATGAAAGAAGCTTCTCCAAAAAACACTAGTTTGACAATACGATTCTATCTTATAGTGCAGCAAAATTGTAAAATTAATTGTAAATGTTTCGTGACACGTGTAAATTACTTTCTACCAATATATGGCTTCAAAAGGATAAAACATGATCTATCATTTCATAATGACAACAGATTGCTAATCAGTTCTCTCCAAATTCACATCCATCGATCCTAACAACTTTATTTTACAAGGTTTTTTTTTCCTCCAGCAGGTGTATTCTATTTCGCTTGGCCTTTCTTGGGGGTTTAGTTTTCCTCTGAAGCCATTCCATGCTTTCGGACACTAAACCTATACATTGGATGGTTGCCTTTCTGGAATAGCCATTAGACTAACAGTTTCCACAACTGCTAAAAATCAATGGAAGTGAACCGAATATAAAATGTTAAACATTTTCTAATTTATTGCCAACTATTTTCCCACTCCGGTAATGAGGCATAGGACCCGTTTCGGTTGACTCGTCTTTTACATCTGAATACATTGTGATGCTTTTGTTGAATAATGACAGATGAAACAATTACAAATGTTTTAATCATAAATTGTAACTCATATGTGTATTATCTATTGAAATATATTCCAAAATGATTGTATTTTGTAAATAGTGCAGACGTAATCCGGTATGCTAATTTCCACAAGGTAATATTGAATGAAAATATTCACTTTTGTTATAAAATATTACTAAAAGCATTTATTGTAAACAACACTAGAAAACTTTACATAATTTTGAGATAAGAGTCACTTTGTTGTTTTTCGATTTAATGAACTCCCTATCGTTGTCATTTTCATGGAGATTGAATTTGCAAAATTTTATTGATATCGCGTTTTTATATAACTTGTCGATTATTCACACGACATTCATGAGTGCTTCTGCAAAATACAAATATTTACAATTGTAATGCATCTTCTGTTCTTTATCGGTTGGTATTTATAAACTAGAAATTGACACCCACCACCCCCGCTCTAGCTCACTTAATGCGCTAGTCCATAAATCATTCCTGATTAGTAACCCGTTGTTCGGTTCTAGGACCTCGCTTCCAGTGGACGGTGTAGATTTGAATCCCAGCAAACAACTTTCCATGGATCTTGTAGTCATATTTGTGATTCCACAGACAATTCATGTGTGTTTTCCCTATTAACCTGTAATGTAAGTAGCCCCGTCATCGCACGCTAAATTATTTCTTGCGTTTTGGAGAGTGTCTTTCCATTAAGTGAGGCACAGAAACGATTACCGGGGGTATTCTGTTTTAGTGTCTGAGGTGGTATATCTCCAGAACAAACAGAGAAAAATGATTTGTCATTCTCGAGTTTGCAGAAAGAGCCACATTGTTCTAACTGATGCATGCTGAAAAATAATATTTTCATTCCTTTTTGCAGGTTGATGGGTTTTCCAGACTAGGTCCCGTTGCTTGTTATCTGATGGTTTTTTATGGTGGGAGAAAAAAAAACCTAAATTGTTTTGGAAAGTTCAAACAATCGTTTTTGTAGGTATTCTAAAATATATCATTATTCAATGTGATACTTCATCGGTTTGTGAGATATGAGCAAAAGGGGAAATTTGTGAGATATGAGCAAAAGGGGAAATACCAGGTCAAGACTTCGAAGTTCTATATTTTAGTGTACATGTATATTGGGGGGGGGGGGGGGGGGGGGGATAATCATCGAAGCCATTTATTTTTCTAGCAAGAATGGTATTTTGAATTTTTAAAAGAAACTGTATAAATGTAATGCTTTGAATAAAACAGGCTTGCTGGGTAATTGTATAATCAGTCGACCAATATTACTTTTAAATTGAAATTTTTATAGGGAAAATTAGTACTCTTTGCAGTACTAATTTCAATGCTTATACTATTTACTTCACTATTTCAGTACTTTTGATACTAGTTTCAGTAATACAATACTAGAATTAGTACTTTCAAAACAGAAATTTCATTTTATTTAATCATCGAAGCCATTTATTTTTCTAGCAAGAATGGTATTTTGAATTTTTAAAAGAAACTGTATAAATGTAATGCTTTGAATAAAACAGGCTTGCTGGGTAATTGTATAATCAGTCGACCAATATTACTTTTAAATTGAAATTTTTATAGGGAAAATTAGTACTCTTTGCAGTACTAATTTCAATGCTTATACTATTTACTTCACTATTTCAGTACTTTTGATACTAGTTTCAATAATACAATACTAGAATTAGTACTTTCAAAACAGAAATTTCATTTTATTTAAATTATCTGTATTAAAACCACAACAATTAAAATCTTACGAATTCACTATTTCAATAATACAACTAGTACTGGTACTAAAATGAGTGTTTTGGAAACAGACGAATTGAATTAAATAATACATATTGAAAACATAATAGCTGGTATATACATGTATATATGATAAGAAGAGGAAAGAGATCTCTGATGCTACCTCGCTAACTCAATCTAAATTTTAAAAAAAAAAAAAAAAACCTCATTTAGAGCCACTCTTAAAATATATATGTAAAAAATTCACAAAATAGAAGTACATTTTAAAAGGAATACATATGTTTATTGTTGGTACATGTACGTGTACTATGCATGAAGTAGTTGGTGATAAGAGCGGTACATTTTGTGCAACTTAAAATTTGATTGCAATAGTATGATATTACACGCAAGTTAAATAAATTGGAGAAATGAACATCAGCATTTACGATTCATGAAAAAATGTAGCAACTAGCCTGTTTAGAGGTGATAATGCGCATCTTAATCGCCACCAATCCTACTGTTTTCTTCTACGTGTCAGAGGAATTAAGATGTTTTTATTCTAAATTGTTATCTCTCGGATCTCCATTATATGGTCGTGCTTCTCTTGGAGACGGGAGGATGAAGCCGTCCCCCAGAAATTGAAGGAAGCTGACTGCACTGTCAACACGCGCATGACACTGTCCAGATAGGGAGACTGGGGGACTGCTCTATCTTGTTGGCATCAGATTTTAGCCAGAGGCAGCAAGGCAGTTAAAGCAGAGTTACTAACACAAAGCGATTTAGTTCTGGTATTCAAAAATTACCCATAAATATATCTTATAACGATGTTTCATTCAATTCGGGAGAAAAAGCTGTTTGTAGCTTGGCTTAATCATTCTTAGAATACACGTACTTATTACAAGTATGTTTATAATGCCAATTGTCTATTGCCCTATTCGTTTAATGATACATAATTATGTACATGTATTTCGATAAAGCTGAGACAATCTTTGGATTTAAATCATAGTAGTTGTGTACTTTAATATTTTGAATCTGTTCCATCAAGTTATGTTACATACACATAATTCAAAAACTTCGTTATGGTAACCGACGATCTTGCACCCAATGACAAGCATGTAACGCATGTCTCTATTGCAACTGAATCTGGATATAAATAGAAATTTCTAAGAAAGTAGAGGGATTTTCTTTCCAATTGTTGGTCAGGTGGCCCTTGTCTGTAAAAGGTTTATTGATTGAATAAAAACTGTGATATGCTTGTGTGAGCTGGTCCTCTCTATAACGATTCCGACCTTTGAGTAGCCGATTGACACTTCAATTACCCGTCCTTTTGCCAACAATCTGCTTCGATGGCTTTCTTGGCATCCGATCAGTTTTCGATGATGGGGTTTAAACTGTGATCAACAAAAAGAGGCTAATTTCTCATTTGGAAGTCATTAGTGAACAATACGGCCGGTTCTTCCTTGATAAATACTTCGGCCGAGATGATACCATCGGAAGGGTAGATGCGGGATAAGCCATCTTTGCAAGACTGTGGTCCTTTCACACAACGTGAAGCCCGGGGCAGTCGCGCACCTGCTCCCGTACAGAGCTCTATGATTAAGCTATTATATCAGTATCAACACAAGCATTCCTCTTTGGATTACCCCTGTATTTTGATAGCGAAATGGGCGTAACAATCCGACCCTATATAAATTTATATTAAACAGATTTATAAAGAGACAACTATTAAAGTGTTAACCCAAACCTGGAAAGCGCCTCTATTCATTAAGCGAGATGGGCAATAGAAATCGACCTACCACATCAGAAATGTACAAGTTTCTTCCAACTCGCTATGTTTTATGCAAATAGATTTTTATGCAAGTAATTTTGCGTATATTTACATAGTATGATAAATATTCAGTCTAACCATGTTACTGTATTGAATTGTATGTATCTGTGCATATCCCAAATACTAGTAACTAGTTAAATTATGGCGGGGTTTGAAGAAAAAACTGTAAATTAAATCAATGCGGAATATGAAAATGTAAATTACATGTATATAACATTACTTAAACTGTGGCGTAGGCCATCCAGTGGTCAGATACATCAGAATACATGTTGTACATAAAAATATTGGTATTAAAAGTCATTAAATGCATTGTCATCTGAATTAATCTAGAATAACTTGTGATTTTTCCTGAGACAGCATAAAAAAAACGTCCGGCAATAAACCTACATCTTTATGAATTGTTAAGAATACTTCTAAGGCGGGAAAACATTTAATGACAGGATAATACATTAATCGTGCAGTTAAACGTATTAATGATGTGTAGATATCAGCCAAATCTGGGTCTTTTTCATTTCAAGCGGTCATCGGGAGACAAGTATAATTTTTATCCAGACGAAAAACACATTAATGACCACCACTTCATTAAAATTTAACCGAATCCAACGAAAATGTATGCGATTTATTGCTATGATATTTATCAAATTGTTGCCATAACGAGCCATGATAATGGATCTTTACCAAAGAGCATTTAAATAAATCGAAATTTAAATGGGCCAGATATTTAAGTTGTCACAATTTAATGAAGGAAATAGCGGTCAATCTTGATTTGAGCAGGCTGGTGTAGGAACGAGTCCTCGAGAGTTAATAAAGCTTACAACTTCATCTGGGCCCATTTTGACGCCAATGCACTTTGTGTCATATATAAGCACATGCTAGTACATGTACCCAATTCAAAATCCCTTCCTTTGGGCATTTAAAATGAACAACATACATGTATATATTTTTGGAAATTATAGAAAATATTACACATGCACAGTGGGTTTTTTGAAAGATTATTTATTGTTTGGTTAGATATATGTCATCTGTGTAATATTTAAATATTCATATTTACATAGATGATGAACAATACACATGTACGCGTATAAACAACCAGTACAAGTAATTATATGATAAGTGGGTGATTACTGCGTTTTCTCAACCGGTGGGTCCGGCGGCTATTTTCGTTTCATTTAATTCTACTAACCGCAGTGCGATCTGGGCTTTTTTTGGACCAATAATCTCTATTTTTCTTCCATTTTCTCCCATTCAGTATAGTTGTTGGGTCTAATAGACTTAAACCTCATAATGACATTCTCGTTATTCTACCCCTTATGTCTATTGTGGTCGTAATTAAATCACGATTAAACAAGTGATACATATTCGTACTTGACTGTGAAGATTGGAAAATGTTGACACCATCTCTGTTTATGCAAGTTCTTTTGAATAAGGGTAAGACGACCTGAAAATTACATTCTAGATAATGGTTGAAGGTTGCGAAATTCTGATTATCATATATGGAAATAACACTTATGGCCAGAGAATACAGCAAAACAATTTCGTTTATATTCAAAGTACCTTGGATTTTTTGCGCTTATTGGCTTAAAGTACTAGCATAAAATAAAATTGACCCTGGTAGCATTTTTTTCTTGGTATTTGTTGATTTTTCATTGTTGTCAAGTATAATGATAAAAAACTTTTTAGTACTTTGTACCCCTTTGCAGAAAACAGGAATATCCAATTAGCTGCAACAACGAGTCTCCTACAGCATCCTTTGTTTCATCGCTATTGCCTATCAGAGGCATGAAATTGAAATCCCTCTTCAAATTCACCTCAGAGACGATTGGACACATCTATCTTCTAATAATCTCAATTACAAAAAGGATCAACTGATAACAAAATGTCGTTCATTTTTTATCATTTATATTTCTGTCATATGTGATGGAAGGGTTCAAATTGGGCCCCTTTTCCCGAGTTTTACTCGCCAATCAACATTCAGAGGAATAGTTTCTGTGCAACATAGCGAGCTCTTCTGTAGATTTATATCACGATAAACGTCCATTATGTCGGTGTTTTCGTGATTGAATACGGGTTATTTCTTAATCGTTGGGATACAATCAGGAATTCCTGTCATGATACATCTAATGGAAGTCATTGGCGTTGGAATCGCGAGCCCGACCCTCTATAATTCATTTCTCTATCGGACACTTTTAAAGATAGCAAAGAAAGCAGCATTCCTTACCCATTCCTCTGATGAAGTACAATGAAGAACACGAGTCACGACATTATAAACAAATCAAGGCACTTACTTTTTTGTATGTACAGTGTTTAAATATCGCATTGTTTAGAATAAAAAGTAAATCAACGTCTATACATTTGGAGAACATTTGGTCAAAATTGGCGAAAGGTAGTTATAAATAAAATGGCCTTATTTTCTCATAAGTGCCAATGGGATTATGATTCGAAAGAGATTAAGGGACATGCGCATTAGTTGCGTCCGCGGTGATTGATGACAAGTCGCAGTATAATTGACCGTCGTAAGGTGATGGATCTCGATTCGCCTGTCATTATTTCCACGTTTTCCAGCGTAACTCTTCTGATGAGTCCAATTTGCAGCGCTTCTGAGGCGATGGAAATTTCAATAATCCTTGTTAAGTCAATAGAATGTCTATAAAAGACATGACATATTTAAACTTCTCTGGAGTTTTCCTTAACAGGAATTAATAAAACCCAAGTGTGGACTCATTGTTCTAGATATAGCAATATTCATTATAGCGATGATAAACGGATATTTTCTAATTTTCCGTCTTGTTTGTTTCTCTATTTTATTAGTATCTCATAATATGACCGCAGAAAGCTATTTTCTGTTTTTAATGGCAACTTGATTGTAGTCATTTATTTCTTTTTACAAGGTATGTAGATTTTTTATGCTGCTTGCACAAGACATTTCTCAAACCCATAAGAATGGCGCGGAATCTGACAATGTTTCTATTACCAAGCAGAGCTACCCCCATATACATGTAGGCATCTAAAGAAAAGGTCGCTCCAAAAAGAACCCCTAATTCTAATGTTAGTTTGTGTGGTTTGCAAAATATCAACTGTGTTTGCAGTAAAATTACATATCATCGTGTTTTTTTTTAATAAACATTGCACATTGAAATGTTAACAATCATGTATGCTGTATGCCCGAGAGGGCCCTAATTTGGAAATACATCATATTCTATTCTATTCTATTCATATATATATAGCGTATGCTGCATAACTTTGAAAGTATTCGAAATTACAACAAATCACTAACATTATATATTATTATGGGTCAGAATAAACCCTTAATATAGCGCAGCAGAATTTACTAACAAAAGGCAATTAAATAATTAATAAGATTTATTTACAATTAATAATTGATAGAAAATTGTAACAATAGCAAAATACTAACTTACAGTTGTTGAACAATAAATCCAAACAGAATATACACACACAAAACTAGTAGATCCAAAATCGTAGTTCCCAGTATAAAAAATCAAAAGCACAGAAAGTGTCTAACCAGAGCTTTTTTATCATAAGAATTTCAGTGTATATAATAGGAATTAATTTTCTAGTACAATCTTCAAAGACAATGACGCAACCGTTACGTCATCTTTCTACTAAAAATAACACGAAGCCTAGAACAATCTAGGTCACAGGTGTCAATATTAAGTAAACATAACTTTCTAGAACTGTCTAGGTCAATTTAGTGCAAATAGTAATATACATGTATAATATATATATGTTCTCCAAATCACTCATCCCGTGGGGATCCGGGTTAAAATAGGTCTTTATTACCCCTTGCTTGTCGTAAGAGGCGACTAAATGGGGCGGTCATTTGGATGAGACCGCTAAAAACTGAGACCCTGTGTCACGGTAGGTGTGGTACGATAAAGATCCCTCCCAGCTCAAAGGCAGTAAGCGCCGAGCACAAGCCTAAATTTTGCAGCCCTTTACCGGCAATGGTGGTGTCTCCATATGAGTGAAACTTTCTCGACATAGATGTTAAACAATACGCAATCTACAACTAAACATATCTAAACTAAATTGTAGATATCCGGTACACTGTATCAGATTGTGGATATCAGGTACACTGTATCAGATTGTAGATATCCCGGTACACTGTATAAGATTGTGGATATCCGGTACACTGTATATGATTGTGGATACCCGGTACATTGTATAAGATTGTGGATAACCGGTACACTGTATAAGATTGAGGATATCCGGTACACTGTATAGGATTGTGGATATTTGGTACACTGTATAAGATTGTGGATACCCGGTACACTGTATAAGATTGAGGATATCCGGTACACTGTATAGGATTGTGGATACCCGGTACACTGTATAAGATTGTAGATACCCGGTACACTGTATAGGATTGTGGATATTTGGTACACTGTATAAGATTGTGGATACCCGGTACACTGTATAAGATTGAGGATATCCGGTACACTGTATATGATTGTGGATATCAGGTACATTGTATAAGATTGTGGATACCCAGTACACTGTATGGAATTGTGGATATTTGGAACATTGTATAAGATTGTGGATATATTATACAGTGTACCGGGTATCCACAATCTTATACAATGTACCGGATATCCACAATCTTATACAGTGTTTCGGGTATCCACAATCTTATACAGGGTACCGGGTATCCACAATCTTATACAGTGTACCGGGTATCCACAATCTTATACAATGTACCGGATATCTATAATCTTATACAGTGTACCGGGTATCCACAATCTTATACCGTGTACCTGATATCCACAATCTTATACAATGTACCGGATATCCATAATCTTATACAGTGTACCGGGTATCCACAGAGATGAACAGCAAAAGTGTACTGTGTTACATTGTAACAATATTCCATGGAGACTCTGAGTTTGTGATTTCAAGTCACTCCATCTTTAATCATTGGGGAAAAAAAACCCAAAAACAAAATCATTGTACCCGTGTTTCATAAATGCAGAATTGTGTTCCTAAAGAATGTATATACCAATTATTGTTGCAACAAAACCAAGGTTGTCTGCAGACATGAAAATTAAATGCATAGCATTGATCTATTTCAAAATGATTTTTTTCAAGTGCTATGAAACCAGTTGCGATGCAAAATAATTAAAACCTAATTTAATAACGTCATAGTAGCCAGGTGCAATCTACAACCAAGTTCGTTTGAATAATTATGTATAGATTCCATACCTAATCTTTCTACACTAAAAATACCATAACTCGGATTACATAAAATTATTTTGATTGGGGTTCAATTTTCATGGATTTCGGGATCACCCCTATTCCGCGAATTTTAAACCATAGCGAAATACACTAGATTTTTTAATATTTCAAAGTACAGTCACCATTTCCATGAAATTTTAATGATTCCTCAATATAGGGAATGTAAAGAGATTACATAATCCAAAACGTGTCAAATAATTAAACCTTTCCTATTTACATCAATTGCCTAAGTTATTCTAAGAATTCAAGCTTTGATGTTGAATTATTTGTATTCATTCGTTTCAAAGATTTCAAGAAAATGTACGCCCTTCTGATAATCTTCCTTTGAAAGTAATGGAGTTGGTAGAACTTGATTTAACTCTCAGGGAAACTTAATATTTAACTTGTATTTAGACTGACCCTTGCTCCCGGATAGAGTAGATAAATTCCCGGATCAGCAAATTGCATTCACTGAAGCAGCATCCGAAGGGTCAAGCTAATTACAGCAATTGATCATCCGTGAAATGTACATCCAATCACCCATTGTTGCGACCATTCTGCGAGAAACTAATGCAAATGTTATTAACATCTGAAAAGCGGCTTAGACATTTATGGTAAGAGGAAAACACCGCGCTAAATTAAACGGAATATTTGCCAAACCGTCTTCGATAAAATTTTGTGTATTTCCCATTAAATCCCCGTTTTCTAATCGACTCTAATTTATATCAAAGTTCTTTTGCTTCTTTTTGAACAGACAGCTAGAAAGGTTATTTGATTTTGTTTATTTTCGCTCCACATAAAATACATCAGTTTCGTTTTATGCCTTGATAACTATATACCATTCGGAACTAATTACAGATGGTCAGGGAAGTATGTAAATGCATTTTCTTAAGTATTTTCCTTTTCAAAACATTAAATCTTTGTTTATTTATTCACGCCTTTGAAATTCTAATAATTTTCTTGCACGAGGTACATGGTTTATTACACCTTTTTTCAATGATTCTATTTGATAGCCCCTTGCCAGTGAAACGGAAGGCGCCACATAAACATTCATAACTGCTCTCAGAATCTCCCTGCAAATGGAACTTTGATTTTCCCCCAAGATTTGATTGTGCATATCATAAACAATTATAAATTATGTCGACTCTGTTTTATCAGAATTTGTGTTAAACATACCGTAATGGTTGTTGTTAGTTGTGTGACAAAAACTCAAAGAAGCTACCAACTGGAAGCATTGAACACGACGAAGAAGAAGGAGACTGTCCGTGATTTCATCGTCCCTTGATTTTGAAAATATTTCCATACCAAAAAAAATCAATGCAAAATGTGTAATAAAAATGTTCAGGTACTAATTTTATAATCAATACAAATATTTGTATTTCCTCTTTTATTTACCTATACTTATTCGTCAGATTGTCCTCCACAAATTCAAGGAATTTTTTAATCAAGTAATCGAATTGAATAACAAAAACGAAGATTTATTCAGCATTTATCTGTTAAACCCGTGAGCTGTTTATTTAGGAGTAAAGATTTTGTTTAACTTCAATTGAACTTGAAATAAACCGTCAACATTTCTCCCAAAAATATTTAAACTACGGCTAGCATTAAACAAGATAATCTGGTAATGTTTTGATAATCTTTTTCAATAAACATGTTAATAGTACAATCATAAAGAATCTCATCAGCCTTAAATAGAAATCAAAACTTTCCTCATTTCTCCTTTTAAATTTTAATGAAAAAATAATGATCACGAACAGAATCCCATTTCATCGATAAGTATTACCACCTTGGCTAAATTAGACATAGAAAATGGTGCTGCCTTGCGGAAGGTTTCGTCGAAACTCACCAAAACATTTATTTATCATTCAGATGTATTGAAAACCCTTTAGTTAGTGTTTTGTGGATAAAAGGACTTACTGGGTAATGGGAAATCACTTCTAACTGAGAATTTGATTATCAACAAGCAGTGAAGTAATTTAAATAAATAAAAGCCAGTATATTTTGGTAAAATTTAGATCATTGAAGCAATTGTTTTGAAGACGCAGCTGAAAAAATTAGCATGTTTTTGCAGACCTGATAAGCTAAGCCTTCTTATAACGTGCTGGAAACTTGAGGTTTGTTTGAAGGAGTTTGTGAGCGTTTAATCTTATTTAGCGAGAAAAAGGTGGCAATTGAAAGCTGTTCAGCGAAATGAGCAATCCAATTAGTAAATAATTCCATGCTAATGGCAAACAATTTAATTTTGTTTCTGGTAAATCAAATTTTTGGAGACTTGTGCAGATAATTGTAGGACTCTCATTCCCGATTTCTTCTGAAAGGACAAGTGGCTGAAGGCACACAGGATGGAATTCCCTTCAATTTGTAGACAATTATTACCATTGAGGGAAATCCATGACAAGCGATGAAGTCTTCCCATTCGATGGCAATTTCCATTTTAATTAAATTGTTATCACTTTAAATCGCTCTTATTGAATGGCGATAACCGTAATCCGGCTACCAGCCAAAATATTTCACTAAAGGAAATTGAATTAGTTTCGTTAACATCCGATGATCCGGCTAATTTTCTGTCAGAGAATATAGGCTCACTGCACAGACCTCACAGAGGACAGGACAAAATGAATTGTCTTAAAATTTCTGGTTTGTAAGCAGTGTAAAGAAACTGTAATATTCACGGAAAAAAGAAACGATTTAGTATTTGGCAGAAAAAAAAACCCTCAAATATTCACAGAAAGTACAACGGAAGCAATACAGGGAAATCTCTCACAGAAAACAAAAATGTTTTTAAAAATCCTGATAAATATCTCGTGTTCATAGCAAACACTAATAGTAACATTTTTAGCAGAAAAAATCTACTGATCGCAAAAAACACAAAAGTTAAGATTTCAGAGAAAATCATTGAAATTTCACAAAAATCTCGATATTTAATTCATTCATGCAATGATGATACTCATAGCATAAGAAAGAGAAGGAAAATGGTTTATTCATTCATTTTATTTTAATTCTTTGAGGTGACAGCTATAAACCGTAAAACAACCAAGCACCTGCATCTTCCCGTGTATTTGACAGAGGGACTTGTAGACATAATCACTCATCAATTTCAGTGTCACATTTTAGGTGTATATAAATTGTCGATTTCCATAAATTTTTACTTTATTCATTTTTATTTTATTTTGTACTTAAAATAATCTGTTTCCTGTGTATGATCGGAAATGGCACAATCAATTCAAACATATAAATATGATATTGTATTGAGAATCTACGCAATAATTCAGAAAGATCTCAGAGATCAATCAAAATTAATACACATTCTGATCAGCGTTTAGTGTTTCTTTTTCAATCACCAAAAACAATCTTCAACAAGTGTTTTACCCCGTCAAAAGGCATTTCAGTAATCTATTTCAAAATGTGAAAAGGAAAACAAAGATTGAAGATGTATTTTTCGGTGGGGTTTATCTGATAAAAAGTTCATATGAAAGGCTGTAAAAATTGAATCTATTTTGCCGAAGGTTGGTACTAATTCATTACAAAACTGGAAAGGATGCACGGACAGATTCCGATCATAGTTATGACATTATCACCAATACCATCCACAGGGTGTTTTAATGAAATAAAAATTACCATAAGAGAACAGGCTTTTAAGGTTTTCACATTCCCTTAATTTTACGTCGATTTTTTGATTCATTAGATTTAATGTAAACTTGGTATCTTGGCTGTGCCATTTGGCTCATAACACGCGCCCGGTATATTTCATATCTTGACGATTTATGCTCGTTACGTTATTCTACTTTTAAATTGCCTAAACTTGTTGAAATTGAAGATCGCTTTATGAACTGCGAGGTCTCCATCCCTCGGGCAGTTTAGTGGATTGACAACAATGTGATGATCCCTGATATCATTCAATTACATCTTCTTCGAAGTAAATTAGAAATTGCTTTAAATTGATTTTCATAATACGTTGAATCTAATTTTTAAAACGATTCATATGGATGACTTTATGGTTCAGTCTTTGTATCTTCGGAAGTGGTTAGTTTTCAAACGGATGTAGGAAAACATCATCCTCTAACGTCTCGGAAATCAGTCAATTATTTCATTCCCATTTTTCAGCTGCAACTTTTATGAGATTAGTTCACACATTTTCAAGATTAATATTTTTCAATACAGACAGGGATAAGCCATTAAAATAGTTATATGGTTGGGGTAAAAGGTGGTGATGCGAAGGATAAAAATAAAATTTGATGTACCCATAAGCAAGAAGATTGATTATAAATTATCATTTATATATATGTATACATATATATGAGCCGTTCCTAGCAAAAAGGACCCTTATCTTATCCAAAAATGTAAAAACATCATAATGAAAAAATGAGACGTCATTTTTGCATACTTGTAAAGAAAAGGGTCATGATTACCAATCACGAGTTGGTCGTCGTCTTTGATTTACTGTAATATTTTAATGACAATCAACATTGCTCTGATATTTTGAGGGATGTTATCTATAGTTCATGATACTTTAGAACTAATATACTTAAGGGCCCTTTTTGCTAGGAACGGCTCATATATATATATATATATATATATATATATATATATATATATATGTGTGTGTGTGATATCAACTCTTTCTATTTGGATTATATATATATATATATATATATATATATATATATATATATATATATATGTAATCTAAAAACCACAGATTCTAAGTCTGTCGGTTTTTTTATTTTAAAAAAAACATAATGATAATATATAAAAACCCAACTTCTGTGGTACATAAGCTATATCTTTATAGTGTTGAAATTCTACATTACAGGGGATCAAATTATTGAACTGATTAATGAATAATTAAGCACATTGCCTAAAACAATTGCAAAATGAATTTCATATTATTTTTCAATTGATTGGAATTTAAGGAAATCCCAAACCATACAATATATTTCTGAATGCCAAAAAATTGCAATATTCAGCCAAAAGAAAAAAAAGAAACAAAAAGTACGATACTCATAATCAAGAAAACGATTTTATTTTTGAAAAATTACGATGTAACTATGTACGTGTATACATGCCCTCGGTCTAAATTGTTTATAACTGCCATTTTGAAATGAAATGAAATGATAAAAAACAAAAATTCGTTGTTTTCGCGGTATGAACAGATCGATAATTATAAGAATAATGTTTCTTTAACCGTCAAATCAACACCATATGAACAAGCAATATAGAAATTCTAGAAAACCAAAAAAGTTAAATCCCATGAACACAAATAAAATTCCTGTATAAGATATTGTCCTACTGCTGCGATAACTGTATGATATATATAAAAGAATATAGTTGAAATAAATATATAGATATATATATATATATATAATGTTTTGAAGTTTTCAGAATTTTCTCACATGTCTAAGTTGGTATACAATTCTCTGATCACAGATAAGTACCGGATTTACAGCTGGTATGGTCATCAAACTCCTTTATTGCTGTTTGCCATATGGAAGACATAGATAATCTTTCAACAAGTTTCCACGTCTTTCAAGATTTCCGATTTACATTAACCAAGTCAATTAAATATATCTTAATATAAGTAGCTATTTTCTGACCAAACGATGTAGTTTTAACCCTTCACAAACGCCAATTAAACCATGAAATAGCTTTTTCATAGAAAGGTAAACAGGAAAAGCGAGTCGGTAGAGAGAGGAAACCGATTTCCAAAGATCCGTATTCCTTTGTAATACCCAGAATCAAAGACGGTGGAAATCCGAATTGCTGTTTAATGAGCAGTGGGTCGAATGAGACATTGTCACGTGATTTTCGTGGAACTGTATCTCACATCAGTAGCAACAGATAATTTATTTCATCGCCAGACGCAGTATTTATATAATTAGCATTATATTTTGCCTTTATCTATAATTGATCATGATACCAATGTAAGTAATTCTATTACATCTGTATAAAATGCACTAAATCTTTTATCGATTAGATCAAAGACATCATATAAAGAAACGGATATACTCGAGCTTTCCACTCCCTTTTTCAATTAGAAAATTTATATCAGAAGAAAATATTAATCTGTCTTTATTTACAATGGCTGAATCAGCTAAATGATCATGTATATTGCAGTGGCGGATCTATAGAAGGGTTACGGGGGTTGTAACGCCCCCTGGTCGAACATTTTGATAAAAATGATCATTTTTTGCCAGTTTGGGATCTTCAGCACCCTACTTTTGGGGCGGAAATGGTTAGAATGTGCGTCGCACTCCCAATAATGAAAGTCGCCCCTGTATTTTGCTCAAGTAATAGTAATCATCGTACAAATCCTTATGAAGTTTTGCGAACCACTCTTCATGTATGTTTCTGTTCCACACGACTATCCACTATTTCCTAAGATTACACACAAGTCTATCACCCCTTTGTCTTGATTCGATCATTGCCTAAACAACGGCTACAGATCGTAAATCGACCTCTAGCAAGCATTTGTGGGAGTAAGAAGATACACTGTTCAAAGTAGTGATATCAAAAATTGGAAACTTTAAAATCCAGAACTTTAATACCTGATAAGTGAATAGATAGTCTCCATGACTGACGTAATAGCAGCATCCGGGGCACACGATAGAAAGTGACAGTCCGGAAATATTGGGCCAATGAAACGTGTGACTTGCCAGTCAAATGAAAATATGATAATTAGGACATCTGTAATTTAAGTTTTTTTTTAAAAAAATATGTAGGCCTAATTTTCAGGATTTTCACCTGTCGCACGACAGCGGGTCGGTATAATACAGAAAAATTGACAAATCTATAAAACGTATCATACGTGCATTATCCTCAAATTAACTCGCTAAAAACCATTCCAGAAATATTTAAATACTACTTAAACTTCATTCATTGAAGAAATTTATGTAATTATATAAACACGGAAAAATATTTTTATTTGTGGTAATTTTCATTTAAATGGCACTCAGGCGGCGATGACTAACTAGAAAACTATGATATAACTATTAGGGGGTATATGGCCAACCTTCAATATGTTATAATACTCTGACGACATGTTTTAAGATCAATTAGTCATGGCCAGATCCTCGCAGATTACAACGTTGTGTGTGCAAAAGTTGAAAACTTCAGAAAAAACCATCAAATTTTCTTCCTCAGGTTGAAATATTTATGACGCCAGGACTTCTTTAATTCACAGAGTTGAAACGCACGTCGTTCATTAATCGATGTTAATTTCGAATTAATTACGTCGTTCCAATTTAAATTTGATGAGGCCGACGTGTGAATCCTTTATATTTCGCGAGTGCTTTTATTTCTGCACGAATATCATAGCAATTTTTCTCTCTCTTGGCATATTAACAGTATTGGTCAGTAAAACAACAACGACATTTAAAAAACCAAAATTCATCTCCTCAGATCAAGTGTAAAAAAGTAAATTCTTCGTTATTGATAAGAAATCTAGCGTACCAGCTGCAGTAGAACAGGTTAAGACTGATATTTTGCGTTTTATGAAATAACTTACATGTAAACACTGCATTATAGCAAAATAAATGCTAAAAACATAATGCTCTGATGTATTTATAAATGACTAAATAGTTATGAATGCTTATTTCAGATTATCAACTATTAACAGAAATATCTTCTCAACTTGGAAAAATAACAAATTGCGACTACAATAACGGAAAACAAAAAAACAAAAAAAATTATGTAGAAAATTCACGAAACCCTGATTATTACCCTCTTAGGAGGTCTCCTGTGTTTTTGGTTGTTGTTGTTGTTGTTGTTGTTAATTGCTGTTGTTTTTGCAACAAAGTTAACAAATTCATAGTTTGTGCAAAAGTTTATTTCTAATGTTTAGCAAAATGTTGGCATTCGAAGGCTTCACAAAGCAATTATATACTTCTGTATTGAATGAGATTCGGGGGACAATTATATACATGTATCAGTAACGTATTGCATATTGTAATTTGTTACCTAAACATTGTATCGATGTCTTTGATCTTTGGTGCCAAATGCGATGCGCTTCTAGTACCTCTGCAAAACCAAACTTTTGCATGGAAATTTATGTTTGTTCCGTTATCTCAGCTAGGTCAAATGACGATGGTTTAAGGTCAAGACATAATGTTTGGTTATAAGTAACCTTTGTGTCAAGTATGGACCTCTATCGTTCATGAATTACAAACATTAGTCATAACCTGTAGAAATGTGTTAACTACAATCGCATAGATTTTTATATATTATGTTGATTTATTTTCAGGGACTATAATTGATTACGTCACATGCTCAGAGGTAAAAAAGATTTTCAAAGATGCACATTATTTTTAGTTTAGGAACCATAAGAACTCGCCTCCATCCCTGACGCATGAATCACGTGTTTCATAGTTTGATAAAAGCATCATTGTTCATCATAATTACACACTCAGTCAGTTTACTATAACTGTACGTGCTCAGTTTACTTAACTTGCTACATGTTTAGGAATAAAGATTTGTAAGATGTTACATACACATGTATTTGTTTGTATGCCGTATTTCGCCCCAACTTGGGATCTGAATCCCTGTCCCATCTGGGGCCTTAAGTTTAACAATTTTGGTGGAGGCATGCATCCATGCTCATAATAAACATGCGACTTGGTGTTTTTTTTTTTTTTTTTTTTTGTTTTTTTTTACCAAAGGTTCAGGAGTAAAGAAAAGATTGTACCATTGCATTTAAATTTTAGGCACAGTCCCTAACGTACTCTAAAATTCAGTGACAATGAATTTTATTCTAATCCCTAAAGATGCAATACACCAAATTTGGTTTGAATTTGTTTATTTATTTAAACAATATTTTATTCACAATATGAATGGGAGTGGGCAGCAGGCACAGTTTATCTTAGTCCTCTCTCTACATCAAAGTCAGAATTTGTTGGGTAAATTACGAGGTGGGGTGTGTGTGTATGTGAAAATGTCAACGGGAGAACACGCATGAAAATACATATACTTCAATTGAGCGACTCGCGTGAGCTCATAATAATGATAAAAATACTTGATAACTTTAAAAATCACGTTACTAAAGAAAAAATATAAACTATTTTGCTGTTTGTGAAAAAGAACTGCAACTTCGAAACTTTTTTCTTTTCCCTACGAAATTGGTTTCTGTTTGACAGCTCGTATGAACACTTGATACATCAAAAGTTTAATGTTTCATGATAATACATTACTTCAGTAAAGGTTTTAACGAGCAAATTAGATATTGATTGTAGTAATCTCTATCTTCTTCTTTTTTTTTCTTTTTTTTTTTTGTTAACCTAGAAAATTATTGTATACTTTGAAACATTGTTTGACGCATTTATTATTTATTTTACTGTCAATTCCATAAGATTATTAATATATGTCTTTGATACTAAAGCAGGTTATTTGGTTCCTTCCTTGAATTTCATAAACCGGAAGTAAGGTACACCACCATTGCGTGAGTAAAACATTCGTGTAGCAATGTATAAGTCATGTGACACTATCGCCATTGAACGGTTCGGTTAACATTTCCGGGGACCCAGCCAAGTATGTGCTAATCAAACGGAATCTTCTTAATTACAAATACTTAAATGTAATGATTTTATCAGGGGACACGTGTCAATCAGACAATGAAGTGATGCATTAACATTCCCTCTTGGCTAACTTTGTAAACTTTTCTCATTTGAAAATCATTTGTCGTTACTCGTAAATATTCCGACCAGCAATGAATTTAATTTTCTTTCACTTAGCTGAATACCATTAAGCGGCGTATAGAACAAGGAAAAATATCTTTAACACAAACATTGCAAATTTGCGTCATTGATCCTAGCGATATTCGCTAATTTGTTCTTTATCGGGGGTTCATGTAGGAAAATGTGATCCCTGGTATCATAATTAAGATAATTGCCATTGATATACAACTACTTTCCGCTGAACTTGTAAAACATTCACTTTATTTACAATAAAGTTATCTCTAGCATATATACATGAAAATATAAATATCTACTTTAGAATCAGTACAATTATTAACTTTTCCTTCGTGACCAATCGTCATAATTATGAGTCCTGTAAATAAATATTTATGCACCGTTATACAACACGAAAGCAAAAATCGACCCCGGGGAACGTTGGTATCACTCTGAGAGTGTCACACAGTCAATAATGCTGAAAATATTTTCCATGGTTCCTTTTCTCTGTTTAAACATTTTTTTTTAAAAAACCGCAAAAGCCAATCTGAGCCACATCAAAGAGGAAATAATTTATCCAACAACATATGTTTTTACAACTTTTACGATAACCAGCAATTGATTACGTGCTTTGTCCTAAGTAAGGGTAGTACATGGGGTGATTCTGGCCGCCATAGGCGGGGTGTGCCCTGAGGAGTCCTAAAGCCCCCATCAAATTATGACTAGGAAGGTACGGATGAAGCCCCTGTCCATACAGACTGGCATACGGAGAAGAAAATGTCGACACACTGGAAGAAACTGGCACCGTGGGGCTGTTCACATCCATTCCTGGGTTCTGTTTTTTCCACTTGGTGCGGCGATTTTGGAACCAGATTTTCACTTGGGTTTCCGTAAGGTTCAATGAAAGCGCTAAGTTGAGTCTTTCACATACAGAGAGGTATCGAGTTGTTTTAAATTTGTTTTCTAAAGCCACTAATTGTTCATATGTGAATGCTGTCCTCGCTCGACGTGGTTTACCAGCCTTTGAGGAGTCCAAGTTTTTACATTTTTGGTCTAAACAGTCTTCACTATCACTTAACATATCATCTTCGTCATCCATTTCATCATCATGACGCAGGTCATCGTCTTCATCGCAACTCATTCTACTTTTACAGGACAAATCAGTGGCCTTCTCTGTGTTTCCTAATAGAAGTAAACAATTTAATTAGCAAAATTATTTTCTGAAATTATTATGCATTGTAAATAGAAACACTATAACACATATTACTGTTTGTATTTTTAGATAAAGAATCGAATGAAAAGATATCCTTTTCTGACTGCGTATATATTATATTCTAGATATATGATTTATTTGCTGTAATTAATGTAAAATTTTCTTTATCATAAATCATTTACGATTACTAAACATCCTGCCTTTATTAGGTAAAGCTTTGGGGGTTTAATTTTCGTTTTAATTATTTTGAAAATTATTTTTAACAAAATTTAATTTACACTTTTTTCAATTTAGGGGATCCAGAGGAGATGCAATATTTTTCTCTTTCATCTATAGAAACTCAATATATAAAATTGTTTGAATAAAACACGCACTACTTTTTCTACACAGAACTATGTCTTTATCGTATCGATATTTACATGCCATTATTAATCAATATAATTATATAATTGTTGGTTATGTATACGTTTTGTGTATTAAATAGAGGTATCTAATTATCTAAAGGTCATATTTCTTTGTTTAATTTTGACAATGCATGTACATATAATGATTTATTCAAACATTGCCATATGGGAGAAAATCAAAATCAAACTTGTTTGCCAGATTTTGAATATTGTTAGTACATAAACGTGATGAATAGACATTTTCAACATTTTAATGGTTCACAAAAGTTTGCAATGTTCCCATAATTTACATCTTGCATTTTTTTTCCTCATTATTGTGGAAATGTTGAGCTCAGAATTTGGAAATCAAAGAGAATTGGACATTAAACAAATCATTATAAAATCACTGTAAGCTAACATACATATGAAAATGTGACATAAAATGTGATAGAGGCGAATGGATATAGCAATATTGAATACACACCTAAGTCATGTTGACTTTTCATGTTTCTGTGTACAATGTCAGTTTGTGAAAGAAAATTAAGCAGCGGAAACAGCCTATTTTTTGTATATTAATATATACCCGTGTTGAATAATACGAACATCTGTGCAATTCGATGTTTTAAACATTAATTTTGACAAATGTGACAGGCTTCTTGATAGAGATATCAAATTTGATATATTATTATGGCAAGCAATTAACATAAATTATGTATCTTTATAATGACGAAATGCCACAAAATTTAGCTTCAGATGATATTATAGAGGGGAAAGTAATAGCCCGAGAAATTGCATAAAATCGTATCTCATGTTAGATAAATTATCTTAATTGTTCCCCAAAAAATTACCACTTTGCTTCATTGAGGACTTTGAAAATTAAGTACATTTTGAACATTTTATTTTCAAACGAATTTAGTAATTTCAAGGTATTGCTTACAATTTGAATAACTTCTAAAATCAAGTAGAAACAACATAAAAACTACATTCTCATACCAATTTTACCAAAGTATAAAATTCAATAGCATTTTAATCGGAGGCGGTAATATTATTTATTAGCAATGGAAGACACTCCATGATTTCGGTCAAATTCTGCAAATCGGGTTAAATGGGGCAGAAAAAATTCCCCAAATCTTAAAGTTTGACAAACAGCGACAAATGTGAGGCAGAACTGGGCGAACCAGAATAAAGAGAGAGAATTTTTCTCTTAGCTGGTGAGAGACACATGTTAGCGCCAACTCTGCAGCGAGTCAACCATGTTTTGTTTCGTAAACAATGTGTGATTTATTGTTCAAAATTTGCATCTCTGTTTACATTTTCGTTACAGCATCCGTGTAGAATTCAAAATGTATGTGTCATCGTAAGTCATGATGATATCAACAATAGCATTAATTATCAATAAATCGCCACAGTGTTACCTACACTACAGTACATAATGCACACTAATCATATTTGCCCGCTGTAGGGTTTTGCGGTAATTAAATAATGCTTCCGTAATCTGCTATCTTCAATATTTATGATAAAAGCCAAGAATTCTCTTTATCTTGAAGAGTTTTCGGAAATATTGGGCTAAAATTGTTTGATATTCCGGAGAATCTTCCCCCAATTACTTATTCAATTATCTAATTCAGATAAGGAGATTGCTCTCCTTTGTTGTATACTTAGAACCAATTAAGCAGAAATCAGAATTAAATCGATTGTAAAATTTCTCTAATAAACCTTGTCACATTTTGAATTCCCTTGAACAGTAGAATATTTTAGGGTTTTTGTGTTTCTTCATTATTACGTAAGTCACTTAAGGCCTGTCTGTACGAAGTGTCAGCCACCCAGCAGGGGGCGCTTCGCGTGGCAGAGACTGACCGTTATCGCGTCAACATCGGCTCTAAATTTGTCTTATCTTCATTAAGACAAATCACAGCTAATGACGATCATGCCGCTAAATGTGGTTAATGTTTCAATTCCTCTTATCTTGCAACACGTACCAATTAATTAATGACGAGAATATATAGCTTTGTTAATTCATCTAATGAAGATGTCATAAAATAAAGGAAGTCCCAGAACAATATCTCCAATCATATAATTAATTATGGGTGTTCATTGCTAAATAAATTATTTTCGTATATATAGTAATGATCTTGATTGTCTTTGGCATTTTTATCTATCAAATATTAATTGATAAGCGTTTTCAACCCCAGTCATAGTTTTGAAAAATGTAAAAATAGTTTAAAGTAATTAGAATATATATCTAGAGATTTTCAATGGTGTCACTATAATTTCAAATGGAAATTATAATAATTTTCATTATTCATCTATTTATTTGTTTTGAAAAATGCACAGAATGAAAAGACGAGTTTCAAGCTTCGAATCTTGTGTCTCTCCTGTTATCTAATATTTGAATACATATTGTACCTGTCCCTGCACCTCTGTCGTCATCTGATGTGCTTTCGGTAGTGTCCGTCAGTCGGCGCTTCCGGTCTTTCCATGGCGTCCATACTCGAGATTTTTCCGTTGTCGAACACCCTGTGAATTTCCTTGGATCCAAGATATCGGCCACTGAGAAAGATGTAGTCCGCGCCGCATCTGAATTGTCATCACTGTTGTCGTCTTTTTGTTGTCCCTGAAGTCTCTCGCGTACAGCCTCACTACTTTCAGTTTTAGCCTCCTCTGATGGCGACATCGCATCATCTTTACTCGGGGATGACATTTTGAGGTTACGAAATGAATCCCTGTCTAATCATATAGCTGTGTAAATAAAGTGTTAAAAATCTCAAAAGAACCGAAGGGTATAGATGAACATTTGTGAAAAAGGGGGCTGTCCTTTCACTCGTAATTGTAGAAATTGTAACACCTTTCTGATTGGTTCGTGTGAAATGTATACTGTATCAATTTGTTCCTCTTGACGACTGCTGCGCATGTGCAAGACATCCTCATATTGACGCGTGTTCGCAGATGGATGAAAAACAGAGAAATCCAGGAGAATGACAACCAGTTTTCTCGGGGCGTCTTTAATTGGATATAAAGCTAATTG
Source organism: Ostrea edulis (assembly GCF_947568905.1). Taxonomy (NCBI): domain Eukaryota; kingdom Metazoa; phylum Mollusca; class Bivalvia; order Ostreida; family Ostreidae; genus Ostrea; species Ostrea edulis. The sequence goes on from NC_079172.1 coordinate 15,115,433, forward strand.
ATAACGCCGAGGAGAAAATTAGGCGATCATTCAAAGCTCTGAAGAAAGATTTTCTGTGAAAATAAACAAAATAAGTAAACATGGGCTGCCGTTCAGTGCACTTGTTTGATGTGGAGAATAAACTGAGACCGGTAGCAAGGTTTATCCCAGGAAGCCAGCCGTGACGGATTTAAAATATCTTTTAGAATGGAAAATAAAACTTTATTTAGTTCATTAATTGGATTTTAGGAGTCAGTTCCCAGCATTAACCCCCTGTCTGTTATTTTATTTAGATAAGCGGCACTGTGATGTCCAAAAAAGAGATTGATCTCATCTAGAAATATTTGAATGGTTAATCTACTGAGGGATGATCTTAAATGCTCGTTCATGCAATATAAAAAAAAACCAACAGAAATACAAGTCATTACATAGATACATAATTTAAACATATCTAACAATGTGAAACGAAGGGTCTATTCTTTTGCATGTTGCAGGGTTAAATTGATGTGCGATACTTCTGTGTTGTTAATTTATAATCTCAGTGCTTTGTGAATAAATCAATGTTTGTAAACACGCATTTTGACAAGAGATAAAAGCATATTGTTCACAACAAAATATATAATAAAATCAGGATTTCAATAGATTTATTTTACATGTCCATATCAATTTATGATAATTTGTATATACTAGTGTATGTAATATACGCATATCTAAATATTCTCCTAGTAAAGTGCATTTATTATTTTTGTTCTTGTGTTACTTTCCATAAAGAATAATTATAAATATCATGATTTATAAATAACTTTCAAATAAACTCGTTTATTTAATATTGAAGTATGATATTATACCAAAACGAATTAAGGACGAATTACAAACACGAGTACGATATACGATACGAGGGTATCATGTGATCGTATTAAAAAATCTCGCGAGATTAAATATAAATCACACTGAAGACAGTGGTATCTCGAATTTGTTCATATTAATTTTTTTTCCGCAAAGAGGGATCAGGAATTCCATTCTCATGTAAATATCTGGACTCAGTATTGAAGGATTAATCTACAGAGGAACAGACTTCATTCACTTCAAATCATTCCTCGAATTACGAGGATAAAGGCAATATTTACTTTGGGTTAGTCGTCATTAATGATATTTATACAGAGCTTTGAACACTGGCAATTAACTCTTCTTAAGAAATGAGCACGGAAGAAATAAACGAGAAAACACGGACGATCATATCTTAGAAAAGCATGTTCAGTCCTTGAATTTCACTCATGGGAAAAATTATAGAACGCATCTAGTCTTTATGCTGTAAAACTAGTCATTATACTGTAAAACTGAATAAAATACAGGAAACGTTTGTAGAAAATGAATTTATGTCGTAGCTTCACTGTATCGGCGATATAACAATTAATTTAAGTATGAGGAAGCATGAGACGTGTATCCATTAGCAGGACAGCATTTCGACGAGAAAATACGACATGAAGCAGTACCTCTGTTCCAACCAGTACATTTCTGATTTCATGTAAAAGTAAATCATAAGAAAGAGGGCTACCTCGTGCAGGTTTTTTCTTTCTACAAATGTATTCAAATATTCTTTTCATATTTTGTGTCAAAATATAACTTTAAGAATATATTTTATACAATATATAGATAACGTGTATGCTCCGAAAGTGTGCATTAGCTATATACGGAATCTTATACTTATAAACTAATATCTAATTAAGATACTAATTATTTTTATTTTCCTAACATCACTTACCAATAAAACAAGCACAGTTGGTTGTAATTTTATAAAATTCATCATTTCATATCTTACAGAATAGAATTCGTGAAAAGAATTTTCCTAATTTGGCCCCTAAAATGGCTCGTTGTTTAAGCACAGTTTACTTAGGTTCCACCTAACGACACAAGCTAAAGTAAAACTGACAATGTTTCAATTCCACAGTTTTTTAACTCGTTGTATTTAGTCAGAATGTTCATCATTTATCGCGGTAGCTTAGTGGTAAAGCGTTCGCTTCGTAACCGGTAGGTCGTGAGTTCGAGTCCCGCTTCGTAACCGGTAGGTCGTGAGTTCGAGGCCCGCTTCGTAACCGGGAGGTCGTGAGTTCGAGCCCCGCTTCGTAACCGGTAGGTCGTGAGTTCGAGTCCCGCTTCGTAACCGGTAGGTCGTGAGTTCGAGGCCCGCTTCGTAACCGGGAGGTCGTGAGTTCGAGCCCCGCTCGTGGCATGGCCGCGTCAAACCTAAGATATAAACATAGTATACTGATTACTCCTTCGCTAAACGCTCTGCATTTAGACGTGAGAATTAAGGGTCTTTCCTATATGACTTTAAAACAGAGGTCCCGTTTTGCGACAGGCGTTGGCACGTTAAAGAACCTTCACTGATACGGTCGTAAGTGCTAAGCATAGGTCTGTGGTACTTCACCTATAGCTGGTAACGTTTAGGTATGAGTGAAAAATTCTTGACGGGACGTAAAACAAACAACCAAATCTGACAATTATAAAAAAAAATATTTGCCTTCTCACAAAAATTGCAAACATATAATGCAAGTGATTCAAATCTGATATCGATACATTTATAATTGTAAAGAACACTGCCAAAATTTCCAACAAATATAACATTGTTTCTTTCCATAAGAAGGAAATAATGTTTCGTGGTTTATAAAGCGTAAACCGTGGCAGCTTACTTGATATCGTATACAGTGAGTAAAAAATAGTTTCCTTAACTAATATGTACGTTCATTTATTTTCTCTCAGATAACTAAAAGTGGTATATAAGATGCAATTTAAAAGGTATATATAAATATAGGAATACATTAGAGAAAATGGCATAGATTTATAATATTCCTCACGGTTAATTAAAGACTAGACTCTATGACATCATAGACAGTTGCTTCTTTAACAAAAATGGGAAAAAGAAAATGCTCATATCTATTAATCAGTCACCCAAGAAATGACTTCTTTAAACACCACTCCGATTCCACGCACAAGTACTCTGAAGCTGAAATTAAAAATATGCTGGAGTTCCTCATTAACAATATCTTCGTACGCTATGGTGATCAGGTTTTCCAACAGCTTGTTGAAATTCCCATGAGCACGAATTGTGCTCCTTTGTTAGCTAACCTGTTTTTATATATTTTTTTTTTATTCATCATAATTGCAATCTTGGATTGATTAATTAATTTATAAAATTAAATATAGTTTAACGCCCCTCTTGAGAATCTTTCACTCAATCGAGAAGTGTGCATGTAGTACATATACATATGTACGCCACATTTGATGTACTGAAGTTGAACTTTCGCTTTTCAAGTTATTTGCATATGCCCAAATAAGGTAATGTTTACATCAATGGACGAGTACGGAGGAGAAAGCGATTTCGTCGGTATTGAAAAGGTTTAAATTTGAATATCAAGTTATAAAACGAACAACAGAGTGTACATTTTTCTGCAACCATACGATTTTCCTTTCTTTGTCAGAACGGCTCGAGTAACACCATTTTCGCGCTGATTGTCAATGTTTAGGTTTTTCACTTGATCCACCTACGAGATCTCGCGATAACAAGCATGGTGGAACAGACGACGATGTTTTCATGTTGCACATGATATTTAATGAAAAAGACCTTTATTAGACATGCCCAAGCAAAAAGCTAGTACTCTTTTTAGTATAAACAACATTGGAGACAAATACACATAATTTTTTTTACAGGTTATTCATAACAATATTTTGCATCACAACGAAGAGGGAATTGTAGCTCTCTACCGAAAATGTCAGAATAACAAATCGGCTACATTATTGCAGCTAGCACAGCTGCAGCGCGTTCATGAAGAAATGGCTAATATTACAGTTTGTAAAGACACCAAAGGCAAAACATTGCAAATGTAAATACTACAATTATATATGTAAATACTACAATTATATATGTAAATACTACAATTATAGATGTAAATACTACAATTATATATGTAAATACTACAATTATATATGTAAATACTACAATTATATATATACATAAAACATAATATATGTAAATACTACAATCATATATGTAAATACTACAATTATATATGTAAATACTACAATTATATATATACATAAAACATAATATATGTAAATACTACAATCATATATGTAAATACTACAATTATATATGCAAATACTACAATTATATATGTAAATACTACAATTATATATGTAAATACTACAATTATATATATACATAAAACATAATATATGTAAATACTACAATTATATATGTAAATACTACAATTATATATGCAAATACTACAATTATATATGCAAATACTACAATTATATATGTAAATACTACAATCATATATGTAAATACTACAATTATATATATACATAAAACATAATATATGTAAATACTACAATCATATATGTAAATACTACAATTATAGATGTAAATACTACAATTATATATGTAAATACTACAATTATATATGTAAATACTACAATTATATATATACATAAAACAATATATGACACCCTGCTTTATAGGACATACGAGCAAGTACACTGTACATGTATAACAAAATACAACCTAAACAATGTATGTACTTCTCCTTTTATACAATCATTTTGAATCACTTGTAAAATCAAACTTTTTATTGATTCGTTTGATTTTTCAACATTAATTAATACGAAGATACAGAGTTGGCGCCAAATCGTGTCATATGACGATCTGAGGATGGCGTTAAAGATATCTTTAGCTCCCATCACTCGGATCACCTCGGTTTATTCATCTAACAATCTCCCATGCAGAGTTGTCGTTCGTTACTCCCTTAGACACCTCTGCAATGGTCTCACGTCAAGAGTTTAAAAATGGTATTCCAAAGACCCATTCAAATCAAAATAATAGCTCCACATATACTGAGTATCTACCTTAAGAGACAAACATTACAGCAGGTATTTAGATATAATGAATTAGAACAAGCGTTAGATATATTTTGGGAAAATAGCAGAGCGATATTAGCAGACATGATTTTGTGGTATAAACAAAAAGTAGGAAATGGGTTGCAAAGCAACCCACCCGCCGAGCAGAGCTCGGTGGCCCTACGGCCGGGGTCTGGAGGCCGCCCAAGGCCCCCAGAAACTCTGGAAAAAATGGTGCAAAATCTACCATCTACACTTTTCTCCAGCCATTCCCAACGCCATCCGTTTTTTAACTCCTTTGTCAACCACTAAATTCTTGCAAGTCTCTCTCTCTCAACAACACGTGAACTCATGTTTAGAAGTTAACCATTCTGCACAAGAAATAAATGGTGTAACACATCAACCAATCGTATTTCGTCTTTCATGAGTCAATACTGATTCCTCCAATCAAAGCGAGGTTTGCATACATTGTCAGTGACTAGTATTGAAACCGAAGTCGGAAGTGACCGGAAAATCCGGATTTGCCGATTTTGCAAAAAAGTCGGAGTTACTTTTTGAAAGTCAGATTACCACAAAGGAAAAGTTGGATTTCCGATTTAAATCGGGAAAAAATCATGTCTGTATTAGTAGGCATATGCAAACATGGACGTGATAGACCAGGCTATTGAGAAATACGACAATTACTTGGTTCTAAAAGACAAACAGTGTGTGTGTGTGTGGGGGGGGGGTTGGTTGGAGTATTTGCTCACGTTGTTGAGAAAAAGGGTGATTTGTAGCGAGTCGTCAGGTTTGGAATCGGGAAAGCGTTATTTTCCACCTTTTACCCTGTATGTTCGGACAGATCAGAGAAAATTTGGTAGTGTTGGTTATTTCTCCATTGAACATTATTCAGAAAGATCAGCAATATGTGCTAAGAGAACATTGGATTACATCCTGTAGACTTGACATTCAATTTGTTACATATGTTGTGCATCGTTGAATGTATGAACCAAATTAATATCATGTGACTTTCAAAAGTCACGTGAATCGATAGTAATACAGAACATTAAGAGAGCCAATGTATCAGCTGATGGTTGATTGATTGATTGATGTTTTTCCGCCACACTCAACAATTTTTCAGTTATATGGTGGCACCCAATTTTTATTGGTGGAAGAGAGAACCCAGATACCATGTACCTAGGAAGAGACCACCGACCTTCCAAAAGTAAACTGGGAAACTTTCTCACTTACCGGCGCGAGCAGGATTCGAACCCACGCCGACCAGAGGTGAGAGGCTGTGTGATTTTGAGCGCGATGCTCTAACCACTCGGCTACGGAGGTCCATTGAGCTAATGGTATGTATGATGTTATAGCACGTATACCAGTGACGTACAACATGTTGGAACGTCACTGATCAGCTGTAACTACGGACAACTCCCGCGAAATACAGTCCTTTCCATCATTGATCACTCTCAATGTTTGCAACTGTTTCTCTTTGACAATTAAGTGTTTTCTTCTCGAAATAGAGGTCAGTTTTCTAAGTCAAACTCAACACATTCATTGAAAAAAAAAGTCATTTTCTAAAAAAAAAAAAAAAAAAAGGGCAGGGTTTTTTCGGGAGAGTAAATAGACGACCGCATTACAAATGTTAAAAGTAGCTACATAATCAATGAACGTCATACATCCGCGGTTAGATGTAGGTTACCGGAATCTGCCGATTTTTGCCGAATGTAGCTCCTCTGTTTCCATTTTGTTGCTATGGCAATACTGCTCCACGTCCTTTAAAATTAAAATTTCTTTTTTGATTATTACATCAAATGTGCTTTTGAAAAATAAATTATCTGGAATAATAGTGATTTTTACTCACTTTATACGATATAAAGAAAGTTGGGACAGTTTGTGACTTTTATATACCGTTTCATGAAAGGTGAAGATAATGAACAGTGATCAATCTCATAAGCAATACAAAATAGATAGTTGGGCAAACACGGACCCCTGGACACACCAGAGGTGGGATCAGGTGCCCAGGAGGAGTAAGCGCCCCCTGTCGACCGGTCACACCCGCCGTGAGCCCTCTATCTTGATCAGGTAAACGGAGTTATCCGTAGTCAAAATCAGTGTGCCACGAACGGTGTATAGAATCAGTAGAGATTTCTTTCTTTCATTCATTATCAAAATGTTGAAAATTGGAACAGCCTTCATTGTTTATCTATAAGTATTATGTACATAAAATTCTGATTCCCGCAGCTAAATGTATAGGTTAGGGCCGCAATGTATAGGATAGTGTCGCAATGTATAGGCAGGGCTGCTATGTATAGGACAGGGCTGCAATGTATATGACAGGGCCATAATGTATAGGACAGGGTCACAATGTATAGGACAGGGCCACAATGTATAGGGCAAGGCCGCAATATAAAGGACAGGGTCACAATGTATAGGACATGGCCGCAATGTATAGGACAGGGTCACAATGTATAGGACAGGGCCACAATGTATAGGGCAGGATCACAATGTATAGGGCAGGTCACAATGTATAGGGCAAGGCCGCAATATATAGGACAGGGTCACAATGTATAGGACAGGGTCACAATGTATAGGACAGGACCACAATGTATAGGGCAGGGCTGCAATATATAGGTCAGGGCCGCAATGTATAGGGCAGGTCACAATGTATAGGGCAGGGCCGCAACATATAGGTCAGGGCCGCAATGTATAGGATAGTGTCGCAATGTACTGGGCAGGGCTGCAATGTATAGGGCAGGGTCACAATGTATAAGACAGGGTCACAATGTATAGGAGAGTATCACAATGTATAGGACAGGGTCACAATGTATAGGACATGGTGACAATGTATAGGAGAGTGTCGCAATGTATAGGATAGGGCCGCGATGTATCAAAATTGCGTTGACCATTTCAACTTATTTTCTTTTGCATTAGGTGCATATGGTGAAAAATTACACAGCACTGTTGAATTAATGTATGCTTATTTTTCTATCGTTTTTTCGTAATACATGTAATTACCCCATTTCTAGTGATTGCGTCGCTCTTGCTTCTTTATTTGTAATTTGTATAGTCAGTGCTTTGTTAACAATATTTTCAGTAATGAAAAACGCAGGGATAAATTAGCAAAATAATGTTTATTGCATTGAATGTGTAATGACTTCAAATATGAAAATGAAAAGGGGAATGGTGGAAAATCCAAGAAATGAAAATTCAAATCTTTTTGGAATTTCTTTGTCACGTATAAATATACATGTATATGCAATAAAAATATTAGTGGTAAATCAAGAGGAGGTTAACAAGATCCGGTAATCCACCCCCATAACTAGAGAATTAAAAACGAGAGTTATTTGTGCCATTTTGGGGGTTCGAAAAAGTACAATTTAAGGTTGCATCCACAGTTCTGTAAATCTACGTGAGAGTTTTAGAATTCGTGATTTATAGATGAATACTTTAATACTTTAAACTGTTTGTTGAATTGTTATTGTCCCCGATCATATGATGGTATGTTGTATTTTATCTCGAAATATAGATTTACTTATCAAAATCTATGATTCCCTTTTCCTTGAAAATTTTCGTCCAATATGAGGCAGGTATGGATGTACAAAATCAGTATAATAAATGTTTTTCTGCCTTAACAACATTATTTACATTGTATGTATAAGTAATGTATGAAAGGTATTCCTGTAAATTTAGATTTCTTACAACTTTATATATGTTTGGAAGTTAACATCATCCTAAACCGGAAGGACTTTGTTGAACGTAATGACATGATTAAATAGGCATAGTGATCTTAACGTGATTGGTGTTCCGGCTTCGTGATATCAAGCTGATGTTATTGTATTGGCTATATCAGTTTCGAGAATTTGAATGTATTATAACACAGTATTTAAAAGAACACTTTGTAATTAAGATATATTTGAATCACATTCCATTATTCAAGCAAACTAACAACTCAACTTTATGACAAACGGAATCACTTCAGGCTACTGACAATCAAGTTGATGTTACAGGGGTTTCAACGGTCTCGTTTAAAGTCAGCATTTCGCAAATTATATGGTCGTTATAACGATCTAGTTTGCCAATACAACTTGCCATTGGGTCAAATTCTGTCTGACATGTTCCATACCAATTATCAGGCCGTTCTTTACACACTGATTTTGACTGCAGAATACTCCGTTTACCTGATCGAGATATATGGCTCACGTGTGTGACTGTCACAGGTGTGACTGGTCATTAGGGGATGTTTACTCCTACAAGGCACCTGACCTCACCTCTGGTATGTCCAGGGGTCCGTGTTTGCCCAACCCTTAATTTTGTATTCCTTATAGAAATTATGATATTGATTACTGTTCGTTGTCTTCACCATTTTATTAAAATATTTAACAAAGGAGAATAAATGTTTTGGACCTACTATGGCAAATATATCACCATTTTCGCACAATTTCTTGTAATTTGCCGTTAGAAACAGAGAATACATTCGTGAACAAGAAAAATTATATTTTGTAACATTATTAATCTTGTTCACGAAGTAGCTTTACCTGTCTGGAAGGAAAAACACGTGTTTTATCAAATTTTCAAAAGCTTAACATTTTAATGATTAATAATAAAACTTCTATGACAAAGAAGCTGGTACGTAAGGTGCCACTAAGCGTCGTATTTCCCACCTGTTGTTCCCTTCGAAGTCCAAGCAAATAACCAAACAGAAAGAGGGGAGAAAGCGCTCAGTCGTACTCCGGTCGAATAGTGAATTTCTCTCCTCTATAGGCTACATGGCATCCCTTTTCTTTACGCATGCTTTTAATGATCGACGTAAATTTAGTTATTCATAAGTTTCCAACATGTTGCTCTACCTAGTCTATCGAATGTATCTTCAGTCAATGAATTCGTTTTCCTCTTTATGTGTTTTTGCAGGTATTCCATCTGGCAATCCGACTTCCATTTTTCTCTATGACAGTTTACTCCAACTTTCTTACCCGAGTATATTCCGCTCTTGACCATGATGTTATGTTTTAGTAGTTATTCATAATGTTCGGCCCATTTACTCCTCTCGTCTTTCATTGTAGTCATGGTAATATCCCGTTATACTGGTTTTTCTACTCCTATGATTTTGTTAGACTGGTGCTTCTTTGGGGTGAGTAGCGCTCCTACCTACATGTCATGTAGAGCATGTTTCCTGTCAGTATCTCACCGCCTCGTGTTTTCATATCTGCCTAGTCAAATGTCCTGCTTCGAATATTCCTGGTTTCAGAACAATTTCGAGAATTTTTCATCTTTCGTTAATTTCCGTTGATGTTGGTTACTCTCGGTTTCCCCAGGCTCCTCCTGATCGTGGTATTTTGTTTCTTTTCTCTACTGAATTAAAGTTTCCTCACTTTTCATATCTTGCAGCAAATGTTCTGCAGTCTTACTTTCGGAAGGTCGGTGGTCTCTACCCAAGTACATTATATCTGGGTTCTCTTTTCCACCAATAAAAACTGGGCACCACCAGATAACTGAAAAAATGTTGAGTGTGGCGGAAAACAGCAAAACAAACTTATCGGAAAAATAAAAGATGCCCTGTGTCATATTCCTTCAATTTTCACACAGTTGTTGACGGCATAACTTTTTCCCAACTACTTGTCGTCTTGGACTGCATTTGTCCCTCGTTTGCCTTGCACATCTTTCCCTTTGCAGATGTAGTCTCCAGTGGGGAAACCAAATCCTTAAATGTTTACAGATATTACCGCACATAACGGCGTTTCCAGTTTCTTGATGTATTTTCCACCAGAAACACGTATATTTTCTCGGTACATGTGTGTATAAGTGTAATTCAGCATATTTTGTAGATACTGTCTTCGATTCTCAAAGCCGATTCCCTCTATGGAGGAGGAGATATATATGATGGAGGACACAAACTATCAAGTGTTAATTGGTGTCTATAATCAGAACCCGTAACCATCATCACATGTAAAACAAAAATCATGAGGACCAGTAAAACACATGTTTATATTTTTGATGATATGCGACATTATTGTACATGGTTTACTATGAAAAAGGAAATACTGTTCTAAAATCTTATTTCTACAAGTTACTCTGAATGGATCTTACCGATATGGGTTTTTCCCTAATGCAATATGTTTGGTTGCAAACATTTCATTCTTTCTTGACAAAATTACAGTTGCATGAATAAGTTATAGGGCTGCAGACGATAAACGTTAAATTCAAACACGACAGTATGTTTTGCATTCAGATGGGGACATTATGTGTAGTTCTGAATACTTTCTCTAATTGACTTGAAAGTCTTAAGTATAATTAAAATGGTTTTTCAAAACCTCTAAAACTTTTCCCGAATTACTCAAGACCATTAATCAGATACTCAGATGTGCCACCAAAAAAAAACCCAGTTGCAATAAAACATAAATCGAAACCAATTAATAAATCAAGCGATCGAAAATTCCACGCAGTCTTGAGATTTTTGTAACATGATCCAACCTTGAAATCAGGATTGTGCAACACGTTAGACATGCAGGCAACAGAGGTTCGGTGGAAACCTCTGTGTGTCTGTACCACGAGCCATGTCGGTTTCACTAATTGAGTGTGCACAGATTCTCTGTTGTGCCTGCCACCAACGTCTCATAAAATGTAAATTTCACACATTTTGACCTATCTTATCTGATCACATATTAAATTAAGAATAAAATTTTAAAAGCTTTATTGAAAACATTTTGACTTTGTTGAAGTAGAGCTATATAGAATTTTGCAAATTAAACGAGACACATTACAACAGTTATGTCTCACGAACCGGAGACATTTGCGATTTTCTGTCGAGATCAAAAGTAAATGATTTATAAAAATAAAAGTTCACTTATAAAAATTGACAGTGTTTTCTTTTCAGTTGTAATAATGCCATAATATATATTACGCATCTTCAAAGAAATAATTCAATTTTGAATTTCAAACAAACTCCGAATTCAATTGGCTTTAAGTTGAAACATCTTAATTGAAAATGACAATAAAACATTGACAAATGACGAGAAGCATTAGTATTATTTGACGGCATAAACATAAAATAGATAGATAAACAAAATATTTTTTCTTTGTATATGTTGCTTCTTGCGTCTAATGTGATAATGTAGATAACAAAAAATTGAAAATTTATAAACAATTTCAAATAAAATCAAAGAAATGAACATCTAAAGTACGTTTATTGACGTGAAATTTTTTGAATTCATACAGTGCATATCTGATGATGTACTGCAAAATGTTTTAACAATATGTATAGACTCGATGGTTTGCTCAATCATCACGCTAAAATTACCAATGAATGGCTTAAAACATTTATTCAACATTCCTCTGTATCCATTGCAACTTATTTTTCCTTCGTATTCTCATTTACTAATGGACATCGGTAAACAACACTTCCGGGTGTCCGGTACGATTTGAAATTTATGCAGTATAGACATTTTTAAGCTCTTTAATTACATGTGCATGTAGCAGCGTCCTTTAAAAATTAATATTTACATTTCCAATGTTTTTGCCTTAAATGTTGCTAACAATTCTAATGTCATTGGTATTATTCTACGATATACCTTCCTACGTATTAACTGGTTGTGAAAAATATTGATAAACATGCACATCGAGTTTTTCTAATTCAATAATAAAGTCGATGACTGATGATTCAATTTTATAATCATAAAATCAATTAATATATGTTGTAAAACAAATTCATAAATGACCGAAGAACATTTGTCATTCAGTATAAACCAATCGTCTGCATTCCGAGATCAATATACATGTAAACATGGGATGCACAGACAATTTTTTTCTTGAACTGTATTCAAAGCAATTGTCGGATATAATCTGTTAACATCAAACTAAATACTTGAATTTTTTTTTTTCAAAATAGATTTATAATATCCTTACCATTTCACCTTTTTCGTCAGCAAAAAACAATGTAGGCCGTTTCGGAAACTGTCATGACGTCACAATGACCTAATTCGTAGCTATATTGGAAAACGATCGGCTGTATATTTCTGAGCAATAGTAGAATAGAAATAAAGTTCTTCAAAACAACATTTCAAGATCAGGGTTATCCTGCAACATACTCGAAAATGCGAGCATTATTTCTTAAACCGAACACAATATATATATTCAATCTTATCATAAAATTAATCCCAAACTTTACCTTAAATTCAAGGACACTTGATACTAAAAAGTAGGCACATGAGTTGATATATGTTTTGGCTCAATGTGGATATAAGTACAAATATGAAATTCCTTTAAAACTATTAAATATTAAGTCTAGTGAATTTTCTATGATGTTCCAACTCTCCTAATAAATACATGTACATGTAACTTTTAAATACAAATTACTCCCACTGTTTTTAAGAGATCATGGGAATAAATTGCATTCCAAACACGGTATATTGTATCCATTTTACGTATAAAACATATTTAGTTTTCATTTTCATCGTATAAAAAAAGTTATGTTTGTAGCAAGTGTTGTCATCCTAGCTGTAATATTTTCAATAAAAATCGACAAAAAAATACGTATCTAAAAAATGCAAAAAACATTATTCAGTTATAATGAGTTAATGACTGCAAAAATATGGTACATGTGTATTTTTAAAATCATTGGCAAATTTGTTAACTTTTAGTGCTGCCTGCTCTTCCTGAACTAATGAACTTACACCTTACTATGTTTGTTTATTTTTCAATATATTTGTATATTTTGTTACCCTTAACCTATAACCTAGCTTAGTTAATATATATTCATATATTAATATTTATATATTCATGTATTTCTTCGTACCTCATGTACCAGTGATATGGGTTTGAGTGCATAAATAATTGGAATTGAACAGCCTTAATGCTAATCTTTTTACCCTAACTTAGCTCCATAACCTTAACATATCCGTCGTTGTCCAATACGCAACTTCCGAGATATCAGCTCTTCTGTGATAGAGGTACACTGTACGTTCAGTGTTCTGTTGAACGCTTGGATGGGTACAAAATGTATACATATACTATAGACTAGCTATGTAAATACGGATGAAAGTAACAAAAGTGTAAATTTTGTTTACATGTATATCAGCCGTTAAACTGACCATATCATGAATAATATTTTATTGAATTAGGCCATTAAATTAAAGGGAAAGGCAACCCTAACCACATAGTTGCTTTTATGAATAAAGTATTACTTACTGATATCGTAATTGACAGTCTTTAACAACAAAAATCCTTGCTTAACAATTAAATCAATATTAATCTATCATGTATTTGAAATTACCCGCCGCTAAGAGAGTTTAATTTATGGCGTCACATCGTCTATTCCGGTTTATTTCATCAGCAGCACTGTAAACATGACAAGTCACGAAAAGTTAAGTTTGGAGCCGTATAGATTTGAGCCCGTTCTTTCGCAAGAAGAAATTGAGAAAAGAAGACGTTCAGTCGAGTCGCAAACAAGGCAGACGGTAAACGTTCTTCATACAAATGTCTTGAACCTCAACTTGTCATTACGCAAATGATGGATCCACAGTTTACGTACATCGTAGTCTTTTCTTTTCAAATGACTTGGTTGGTAATTTCGAGAAAAACAACAACCTTTTTTCACATCTCCCCTTCGCATTAGTGTAATTAACTGCTTGCCAGAAAGGCGACAACCTATTTATTCGTAAGATCTACCAAATGCACATCTTTGATGATCTCACAGGTGCTTGGGTCCAGGACCCCCCCCCCCCCCCCCCCGAATAAGCTACGTGAGTTAACTTAATTAATTTTTTGTTGAAAATATTTCTAATGCATGTCAACAACGTTTTGGGTCCTGAACCCAAGCACCTGTTGATGATCTTAGAATCTCATCAAAACCGGAACAATTGGTGTGACGTCAAAATCATTGGTTTTTGTGATCTTGAATACAAAAGAGTTACACATCATGGCAGCCTCTATAGATCGCGGGAATTTCAATTTTTGACGTTTTCAAATTAGTACTGAAGCTTATCTAGGCCATATATCAACAGAATTGTATGACAAATCTTTATCATATGATTAATCCTATCATTTATCATGCAAAAATCTTTTGGGTTGCCTTTCCCTTTAAATATGAAATTCTGCAGGAGTGATATTTTAATCAAAGACAAATGGTGATTATCGATTTTTGTTTGAGCTATTTTATCATTAAATACTAATAAACTTACTAATGTTGTATGTCCCTGCAGTTTGGGTGGTTACATGATGTCTGATAATCATCCTTTAGGCAATATATGAAGGCAGCGATAAGCATCTGTACCCACCGCGTGTGGACGAGAGTATGTTTAGCGTCTCACTGTGCGTAAGAGTTCCACTAAGGGAAAGAACTATTGGGCAACTCGGAATTTGCGTATTACCATACCCACCCGAGAGGGTAGAACTATTTGTACCTTGAGATAACTAACTCCAAATGGAGCTACATGTATTCTGTTCTTGCGTCAAAAATCTATTGATTGATTGAATATTGTTTAACGTCCCTCTCAAGAATATTTCACTCATATGGAGACGTCACCACTGCCGGTGAAGAGCTGCAAAATTTCGGCCTATGCTCGGCGTTTATGGCCTTTGAGCAGGGAGGGATCTTTATCGTGCCACACCTGCTGTGACACGGGACCTCGGTTTTTGCGGTCTCATTCGAAGGACCGCCCCATTTCGTCGCCTTTCACGACAAGCAAGGGGGTACTGAGGACCTATTCTAACCCGAATCCCCACTTTTTGCATTTGACTTTAGGAATGTATGTATGTGTTCATGTGTATGCATGTTCTTATATTGCATAGGATTTAAAAAAGTGTTGATATAGCGTAGGCATGCGGGAATTAAAAACACATAAACAGTAAAACTAATAACAGCACTAGATAAAGCCGAAACCTACATGTACGATGCTGACAACACGGCGCCGATCGCTGACCGTTAAGGATGTATGCTACACCAGAGAAAGGAAGTCAGCCATTATGACGATGTAGAGTACTACCTTAACAGTGTTGACAAGAAAAAACCAGAACGATGTTGACAATGTAAAGACGATGTCAAATATCTGGGTATAGTAAGTATCAAGCTTCACGTCCACAATGTTGATATAATATTGTACTATATGTCATAAAGGATCAGGTTTAATTTGATGACGACTCTGATACATGCATGTAGATTGATGTAATGTCTTAAATTATCATTCATTTTATGTCGCCCTGAACTCAATAGTGGTACGGGATTGTCATATTTGTTTAATGGTGCTGTAAGTCACGCATGCTTTACGGGAAAAAATAACCATTTCCCTTCATGAATTCATAATTAAAAGTTCTCACTTACAGGACTAGCCTAATTAGTCCGTAGTTTGCATGGAGGGTTTTTAATACCCATGGCGGTACTCTGTCAATTATGAAAATTCCCCGAGGAATGCAGCCCATCTTAAAATTGTAAGATATTTTAAAGTTAATAAAT
>NC_079172.1:15136735-15179235 GCF_947568905.1 Ostrea edulis
TGCGTTGTTTTTTTGTTTGGTTGGTTGGTTTTTTTTTTGGTGGGGGTGAAGGTTTTGTTATATCTATCTTGTTTTTTTCTTTTAATGATTATATATCCATGATTACATACTGAATTTGTTGGCAGTATTACAGAAGTATAATGGAGAACGATCTGGGCCTTCACACAGCAGACTTCACTTAAAACTGTTCGAAAGGAGACGCATCATTGATTGATTCTGGTTGGGGAAGGACGTTTGAGGAACTTGTATCCAATTCCACTGTACACTTTGTATCACAATTACATATATCCAATCAAATTCATTCTAATGTGTTAACAGATTTAAAAAAAAAAAAAAGAAGAAGAAAGAAACAACCTTTCATTGAATAGAGAATAACGTACTAGTAGCAGACTTGTTTCCTTGATTTGTACGCAAAAGTTATGCTTGTGCTTAAAATATGAGCAATTTTCAAGTCTTGAAGCATTTGGTAAGAAATCTTTTTTTTTAAAAACATTCGCAAAGAAGGGTAAAGAACACATTTCAGAGGCTTAAGCAGTAAGAATCATACAATGTAACACTTTTAAACAACATTTCATTCATGTATGTGTATACAATACATGCATTATAGGACATTACAGGCGCTATGCCTATGCAGACTCTCTCCGTTGGTCACGGTTCAATTATAACACCGCTTAAATAACAGTGCGTGAAAAATAACAACAGATTAGTAGTTATAATGATTAGAAAGGAGGAACTAGAGAAATGCAAATGAAGGGGTGCGCTGGTTCTAATGAGAACAGAACAACATGCAGCAGCTTAGACTCAGAAACATATATATTTTATAATTATGCATGAAGCATTTAGTAGGTAAATATGTATAATTATGTAACGATATATAAAAAGTTTGTTTATCTTAAGTATATACTTAAATATCCTGCATGGATAAGGGGAAATGAAATTATCATTGAGAAAAATAACTATTTTATCTATATCAATATGCAATATTACTTCAATTTCTTAGTGTGTGTTTAACAACTGGATAGTTAACTATTGAGGAAAACCTTGCAGATGTTCCGTCCGTACATACATGCATATTTTATTTTGTATTCTTGTGGAGTTGAAGGGGAAGGAAGGGGGTGATGTTATGTTTATAAATTATCTCAATTAATGATAGACTAAGGATGAGCAAGCTTATTTATAAGTAATTAGGTCTTTGAAACCTTTTTAATTGATAACAACTTTTGTGTGATGTAGCCTTTTGATGTTCCGCTATCATATAGCTTTTAATGTGGTGCCAAGAAAGAAAAGAACATTTTACCACATACAATGATAATAATGCTGTCAAACGTGACTGCAAAGATCAAAGATCATTAAACCCAACAACTATTTCCTATTTAGCTATTTTAAATATTAACACAGCTTAAAAGGCAATAAGTCATTAGTATTCAGATGTATCTCGGGGAGTCTTTTTCACTCCAAATTGCATTAAGATCTGATTGTTATTATTTATAAATACTAAAAGGTTTAAATGCTTCTTACTTTATCGACTTATTTTATGGGTGATTGCAACCAATTTCATATTCAATATTAAAAAGCAAGGCAATTAATAATTGATAAATAAAATGGAGAATTCCACTCAGTGCTAATCTAGCTGTAAAATTATCTAATTGGCAATGCATTTGTGAAAATGTGTATCGAAAATATTCCAAATATATTATAGAATTGATAAAATTGAATTACTTTAAATTCAAATTAAATATTTATACTAAGGTTTATTGAATCTTTTAGAGGATTTATTGCTTTGAAAAAATATGTTCAGTTAAGTGACCAATAAAATGAACACGGTGAAATGGATGTGTGAAAAAGTTTGTTCCCCAATCGTTTAATTGTATGACGTGATATACTCTAGCCTTTTTTTTTAAATGATGAAAATAAATTTAGAACTTTCTTTTCTTTTTAGACGTAGATTGAATACAGCTTATTGAATACAATTTACGGTATGGAATGTTATTTATTACCATGATTTGTCAATTAAGTCCAAAACAGTGGGATAAATTTGTATAGTTGTTGTTGTTTTTTTTTTATATGGCTGTGAAAAACATCCTGAAATAGTTTATGTAAATGAAAGTGTCATTTGATTAGTGTGTCTGAGTTTGGTTACACGTGGTGGTGGTGGTGGTGGGTGGGGGGTGGGGGTATGGTCACGTGGTAAAGGAACTTCATCCGTAGTTCAGGCCTGAATCAAAATCTACAGAACCTAGTGACATCAGAAAGCAAAAGATTCCGAAACGATCAGGAGAGCTAGAGATTGAAACTCTTAATTGAGACTGTTCAAAGCTTTGTCATGCTGTATCTAGTATTTATCAGAAATCACCGATATGTAAATTTTGTGTGTGCTGCCACCTATTACATTGAACAATTTGATATAAGAATTGTAAAACTTTGAAATCTACCTTATGACTTATGGGTTGAAGATACGGTGGATGTTTGAAATGTATGAAATGTACTAAAAGTGAAGTACTCTATGGATGAATATTAAGATATTTACCCATTTTTTCCCCCTATAAATTGTCGTTTAAAAATCATCATTATTATTTTGAAGTAAACATGTCATCTTTATCTATTATTTTCCCAAGTACATCATGACTTGTAATTTTTCAACTTCCTTGATCTTCAATATGTTGCACACGTACCGATTGATGAAATGATTCTACACACCTTACGACCTACAGTATTCTAAATGAAATTCAGTTCAATAAATTATAAATTAGTTAAATATTTCCGCGGTTTAAACAGCTGGAAATCATAAGGTTTTCTCCCAAAACACTTGCCAAAACAACAGATACTAACGGATCAGCGAATCCGCACTACGTTGTATAAGGGTCTCGTTCCTTTGAACCTTCCAATTTATGACCGGTGTATCAGAGTTTGGCAATCCGTGAATTCCGTATTATCATGACAGCTAACACGATAAATGACGGTCAGATACCGACAACTTACTAACAACCCTCAGATTACCCCTCCAATTATCTCTCAAATATTTGATTCATGTAGCAAATTGGTAGCAATTGCCGCCAAATGAACAACACGTATCAAACTCCGCTGATCATTGATGCTGACGAATTCAAGCTGTTTGGAGATTTTATTAAAAGGGAGTAAAATTCTTGGAGTTATTGGTTTGAAAAAACAACAACCAACAACCATAGGTACGTCACGTACAATGTCCATTTGTATTTGCCGAAATGTTAGTGACCGTCTACCGAAGGTAAACGAGGTCGATTTAGTCAGTGACGGCAATTACATACTGATGACTGAAGCAGACCCGTGTTGTGTAATGTATATTTCCATGTCCAATGTCATGACCACGTCCAATTATGTCGTTGATATCTTTATAAATTGAAATGATAGTCATATCCTATGTTATAAACAATACCTGTATGAATGTTGATAAATCTCAACGGAAACTTTTACAGAAATGAACTGCAGCGCTCCATGCGGGCATACTTTTCACGAAGCGCCAGTTTTACTTTAGCTATTACAATTCACTTCGTGTATTGTACAGGGAATTGACTCGGAACTTGCGTAATACGATCGTTTGCCCAAACTGCAAAATTTTAATTTTGGAGAGGGGGGGGGGGGCTCGGAGCGTTTGTCCTTCTTTATATTGGTTAATTCATCAGTTCAATCTTGTACTATTAGCATTCAATACAACATGTACCTTTTTGTTAGAAAATGGGAAGGGGAATCTGTCAATATATCTTACTTTGCATGTGGAAATCACTAACTTTGCAAGTAAAAATAGCGGGAAAATGAACGTTGTCAAAACGAGTGGAGGTAAAGGGCGTGTTGTTCCCCTTGCTTTTACGTGCTTGACATTATCCAAGCTATCATTCTAAACATTGGATGTACTATGTAAATGATACACATAATCCCAGTAGATGCCCTTTTCATTCAAAGTGCACGCTGGAAACAAACTACATGTATGTTGAATCAAAATAAATCTCGCATTTTTGTATCTTAAAAATGAATAATAATAACATTAAATATTTCAGTTTTGAATTGCGATGTAAGTCATTGTATGAATAGAATATATAGTATAAATATTTTTAGCAATGCTTATAAATTCTAGAAACTTTTAGTGTGTCATACCTGGCCAATACGCAACTTCCGAGATGTAAACTCTTCTGTGATGGAGGTACATGTACGTTCAGTATTTTGCTGAATGCATGGGTGGGCATATGAAGAATAATATTTGTTTGAATTAGGCCATTAACTTATAAATGAATTATTTTTTTTTTTATTTCCTCTTCTGGAGTGATACTTTAATCAAAGAAAGATGGTGATTGTTAATTTTTGTTTGAACTATTTATTATAAAATACTCATAAACTTACTAGAATTGTGTGTACGAGCAGTATGGGTGGTTGCTTGATGTCTGATAATCATCCTTTAGACAATATATGAAGGCAGCGATATGCATTTGTACCCTACGCGTGTGGACGAAAGTATGTTTTGCGTCTCACTGTGCGTAAGAGTTCCACAAAGGGAAAGAACTATTGGGCAATTCGGAACTTGCGTAATACGATCGTTAATATTTCATGAAATGATAGGACCCGTGCCAAAACGTTCCGAGAAAGAGTTAATATTGTACTTCAAGCTGCAAACAAAGATGGCGGTAACTGGTTTTGATATCCTATTTGTTAAGAATCAGTTAAATTCTTATCAGTTAAATTCTTATAATACTTCGAATCCCGTGGGGATTCCGGTTAGAATACGCGTGCCATAAGCGCCGAGCATAGGCCTAAATTTTGCAGCCCTTCATCGGCAGTGGTGACGTCTTCATATGAGTGAAATATTCTCGAGCGGGACGTTAAACAATATTCAAACAAAACCAGTAAATATTATCATTCACAGTCTGAAACATTACACAAGCATTGATAATGTCATTGGACGAACTTTGAAATGGTGCGCAACTGTACACGCCTGCTAGTGGTTCAGCAGCGACACTCATTCTATGTTATCATGTATATATATATTATTTTATTTTATTTTCATTACATTCTATTTTAATCTTATATCAATTTATTCCATTTATTTATTTTTTCTATTACCGCACAACCTCTACAGTATCCATTGTAAAAAAAAAAAATATCTCTCTCTCTCTGCTGAAACCACTCCTGTAGATATACTCGTAGCTTGCTTTATCATTAAACTTTCGACTTCTTCCACTTCCATTTGAGGTTCACTAATTCATGTTTCGTTTATTCCAACTTAATCTAACACAAGTTTCATGTGTAACATAATTCATTAGCACTCGATCATCAATATTTCGGAATAAGAATACAGAGTGGAATGTAAAACAAGTTACAAAACGAAAATAGAACCCGACAGAGGCAAGGTAGCTACATGTATGATAAACATATGGCTGAATTTCCTGGATACGTGACAGATCTGAAAAATAAACTGTGATTTGATAAACAAATGCTTTTGCAACACTATAAGCAGTGTTTTCGTTTTCTGGAAAATCAATCCGAAAACTTTTCCTATAACAAATCTTGTGTACTGAAAATACATGCGACGTTAGCATTCCCATGGCATACGTGTATTTGGATTCAGTCAATTTGATAAAGTTATTCAATGGTAATGAAAGACTTCAGTACAAACAGGTTAATATATTTATGTAGATTTTGCTTAGAAATCCTTCCAACTAAAATTCAGTCGGGACGAGTTCCTTGAAAAATGGCGTTCGGATGTAAGAGTCCAAGGAATGTACGGAACGTAGGACCCTTGCATGTACGTAACTGTAATACTGAACGCATTTTGATAATGCTTCAGTTTCAAACTTGAGGAGAAAATGACTGAAATATAGTTTAGTCATGTGAAAAGATGTACGTATTTATCTATCTATCTACATATATCTATCTATCTACATATGTGTATCTATCTATCTATTTATCTATCTATAGATCTATCTATCTATCTATCTATCTATCTATCTATCTATCTACATATATCTATCTATCTATCTATCTATCTATCTATCTATCTACATATATCTATCTATCTATCTATCTACATATATCTATCTATCTACATATGTGTATCTATCTATCTATTTATCTATCTATAGATCTATCTATCTATCTATCTATCTATCTATCTATCTATCTAATCTATCTACATATGTGTATCTATCTATCTATTTATCTATCTATAGATCTATCTATCTATCTATCCATCTATCTATCTATCTATCTATCTATTTATCTATCTATCTATCTATCTATCTATCTATCTATCTATCTATCTATCTATCTATCTATCTATCTATCTATCTAATCTATCTACATATGTGTATCTATCTATCTATTTATCTATCTATAGATCTATATCTATAATGAAAAAAATATATATCACAAAGCCGATTGAATATACGAGACAAGTTTCTTTAATTCTTCATTTTCAAAGATATACTCTTAAAGAATCTAGTCGAGTATAATCTATCGGCTTTATATATATATATATATATATATAGATAGATAGATAGATAGATAGATAGATAGATAGATAGATAATAGTTACTTTTCGCAATGATCGGTAAAAGTATAGGTAAAAAATAAAAATGAAACACGAAGACGTTTAGTAAAGCTTTAGCGCTCTTCAGAAGCTTCTGAAGATTTGAAATGAAAGCGCTAAAGCTTTACTAAACGTCTTCGTGTTTCATTTTTATTTTTTACCTATATATATATATATATATATATATATATATATATATATATATATATAATGAATTTATCCGTGTTTAATTATATATAAAATATAAAAACCAAACCAAAGCAATAATTGATATCAGTGTATATATTTTTGTTTCTAACATACATCCTTTTTATTGAAATAATATTTTTGCCATATATTTTTCAAATCAATTTCATTTGTTTCGTTCATTCCAATCAAAGATTTCAATGCTTTTGCTTCAAATAATAAAAATTAGTAGAAAATTCGAATATACTGGTAAATATTTCGACATTTATCGAAAAATGTTTAATGTACACCGCAATACATGTAATAAATAATGATATATTCTTAAATAATTTGTATTAATTAATGCTATGATTTTAACAATGAAGAGATAAATGCTGTCAACTTAATGATGATGCAGAACATAAATGTGTCATTTTTAAATGCTAGAGACATAAAACAATGTTGAAAATTCAATGTTAGATGTTAAATCCGCTCAAATATACTCGCCACATATTTGTAGACTGCAATATAATATATGATCCATCTGATGCATAAACATATATATATATATATATATATATATATATATATATATATATGTTGGCACCACCTTAAATTAAGCGCCATTCACTTCTCAACATTTATTTTTTTTAAATTATGTATTAATCATACCTCCATCATAGCCTCCATGATGCATTTTGTCGACAGTACATGCAGCTCTCACCCGCTTTCTTTTCCATTTTGAATTAAGGACACATAAAAAGATTATATACAAGTTATAGTATGTAGATTGTTATCGTTCATACCCTTTGCCAATCAAAATATCCATCGATCTAGGATCTGTGCCACTTTTATAATTCACGATTAATTCATGTCATGACCATTAAGATTTTAATACATAATTTAAAAAAAAATAAATGTTGAGAAGTGAATGGCGCTTAATTTAAGGTGGTGCCAACATAAAATTGTCATCGCTAAATTACGTACACGTCTAATAATTTTAATAAAAACTCTTTTTCTGACTATCCAAGTGTGAAATGGGATCTCTTTTTCTGGGCCAATCCCCGAATAAAATACATTTAACAAATCTGCAACAAATATTTCCGGACATCTGCATAAACACGTGCGAGAAATTCACGAATCATAAGTCGAACACGCGCCGTCAATATTATCGTTAGCCGCCGACAAATTGATATGTATGCGAACAAATAGGCTCGTTCAATATGAAATGCCTCTGAAGAAAGGCAACACAAATTGATAAAGTATGAAGTGTGCACTTGAAACGAAATATTCAAATTAACGTCAATACGAGTCAAAGGCACGGATCGCTAATTAGAGTCAATCACCAGTGTATACCTACGTGTCAGACACTGAAAGGAGAAGATACACCAAGATTTGGAGTCGTGGTCAGGAGTCTTTTGAACGCTTGATTAGCACCTAAAAATAATTCATTCTGAGATATTGAATGAAATAATCATATACAAAACCATAGATATGGCTAAATATAAAAATTGAATATACATTGTATTGTTACATTACTGTTATAGGTACAGCAATGATTAAAGTTTTTCTTATGCCCAGCGTTTTTCTTATCACAATGAAAATACAAGTGTAATTTTTTCATTCAAAATTGCTGTGGATTTTTGTCAATATTGCACAGATTTGTAAAGGGTTTTTAAAAAAAAAAAAAAAAACTAGGACAGTAATAATGCTTCTGATTGTTTAATAGTACATTGATTTCTTTTAGATTTGACAGGCAAAATTAATGTGCTGTTGTGACAATCTTTTTGTAATTTCGGGTACATTATGAAAATAAAACAACGTTTGCATCTATCTATCTATCTATCTGTCTATCTATCTAATCTATCCGTCTATCTATCCATCTATTTACATTTAACGTTGCAGTTTATATTTAGGAATTTGTGCAGAAGCCCCCTTTTACAATTCATTGTATCAAATAATTTATATACATTATCATTATTTATTCAAAAAATGAATTCGGGGTCACACACGTTTGAAAGGTTGCAGGATGAAGACCATTTTCCTCGATGTAAACAATTACATGAAAAGCTTGAATTGTGAACATGTACACATAAACATGTTATGTATTTAGCACTATACGGATGTTTCAGTTATGTCTGATCTAACCGTGTTGTATACGTCATATAGGTACAGTATATTTTGAATTCTACTTGGTGCAAGTAAATACAAAACTTAGAATTTGACAGTTATATCTTTTATCATGTTTTATATCAGGAAATATCTGCATCAATAAAAAAAAAGACCATTACTGCGCGTCACATTAAGCTTAAATACGCAGAAAAAAAATTACTTTTAAGGAAACACTTTTAGTATACTGTGACTATGGTGAGAGTTCTTCCGAAGTCACTACGCGATGGGAAAAAATGAAACTAACATGATCGTCAAATTAATTTATTACATGTACATTTCTTAATCAAATAAATGTTAATTCAAGCAGTTGGAATGGGCACGATTCACAAAAGGCCAAATTTCAAAGTTAGGGATTTTCACATCTCGGTAATATTTAAAAAAACTTTTAGTGCACCGTGGTATTTTTAAAGTAAAATATTGCTATATGACATGACATAATATTCAACGTGCACGTAATTCTTTTTTTTTCAAAATTCAAAACAGCCCAAAATGTAAGATGCTCATCATAATTTTGTACAGAATGAAACCTGATATCTCATTTTTGTATACGCATGTCAATGAACTATTGGTTATTCTAAAATACAAATCTTATTTTCTTTTCTTTTCTTGAATCGAAAGTACTTCCTTGTCATATTTATCTACACACGACATCTCTCATAAAAACCTCATACATCCTGTTCTTTTATCCCTAGTGAATATTTAAATAGTATTTTATTATGATAATTCATATTAGGATTTAGCTGCAGAACTGTAGCTCTCTGAAAAAATATTTTGAAATCTCTGTTATGTCAAAATATTTTTTCAGAGAGCTATAGTTCTGCAACTAATTAGGATTGGACAGCAGGCACTGCCTATACATGTATTTAGAAGTCCTCTCCGTAGAAGGTAGATGTACAAGGTCATACAGACATTAGAATATATAAGACCCCCCTAGCGGAGTTTTTACTTGTGTATATATGTTCTCTTTCTCAATGTTAATTTTATAGATGTATGTAGCTACGTACTTCGTTACTAGCTTGAAAATACGGATGCATATTTAATTGCTGTTATAAAATTTAGAAATTCATTTCAAAATTAAGGATTATCTCCCTCATGCATAGCTCTTATCCTTAGACGAATTTTTTGGCACGCTGTTTTTGGCTATAATAGCTCTAAAACTTCATTGTTATTTTGGATTTCAAACATTTCGGTTGAGCATCACTGAGGAGACATTATTTGTCAAAATGCGCATCTGGTGCATCATAATTGGTACCGTATAAGTTTTACATGTAACAGGGGGTCATCAAGTCATTTGCAGCATATGATCTTAATTTTTACTTGGTTTTAATGACCCCCTGTACTGTATATACTTTTCGTCATTTACTAAATAAATGACATGTTCTATTCTCAAACTTGTTCTGATTTGCCTGCTTTGAGCAAAAAACGAGTGCAGTCCACTTGGCTAGTGCTTTTGAGCTAAGGATCATAAATAAATACAGTGTTACACAAAGGATATCATGATTTAACTTAGGTAATTGATGACATGGGAGCTTGTAATCAATTCTACTATAATATCGTATGAAATTAATAAATAGTTTACACTTTGATTCTAGGTATAAATATTATAAACAGAAGATACAAAATAGGAGAAACAAAAAGGAAACATGAAAAGAAAGAAAATCGGATATTGGTTCTATGACGATAAAATGAAATTGGTTACACAAATCTCTTTGTAGACAGAATAAATTCATGCACAATTTTAAATACTGCAATATTTTGGCTGAATGTAAGATTGTTATCTCCATTCAAAATAAGTTCAACGGATAACTGTAACGGCAACTGCGACTAAAACTTTGGATTAGTTTAGTGAATGTGATTATGATGTCTCCATTTTATATATGTACTGGTAAATGTATCCTTAGAATTTAGCAAAAGAAGGCATTTGTTTGGATATAAATCGAACGACTATATATGAATCTTTTTTCTTTCTTTCAAGACTTATAATGAAATCAGTTTCGATTTCGGACGAAATTGGTCAACGACACGTGTCATCAGGGATAAAAAGTGATGTCCAGAGATTCCTCCAGCAGCCATCTAAGAGCCATAAATCATATGAATGTTACATGGCATGTAGCAGAACCAATGAATTCTCTGGGTTGTCCTCAAATAATTAGAAGGAACAGAGACAAAAATGTAGATGGCGTTACAAATTGGATGCAAAAGACACGCTCGTTTTGGTGCGTATTACATTGCCATCATAGTGACGTGTCATTAGAATGGGTTCATGTCCTATGTTTGAAGGCACATTCGTTCTCTTTAACACGAGATCAGGTTGGAAGAATAGTAATGCACCTTATGCATTATAACGGATTTTTACGTTTTCATGTTAAAAAAAAAGAAGAAATATTGTAATTGTAGCACGTTGTGAGAATGTTTTTATTTGTTCATTTCCAGCAGTTGTACACTGTAAGTCAAATATGAAACTATAAACTGGTTATGAATTCATTTAATTTCATTGTGCGCAGAAAACATCAGT
The DNA here is from genome assembly GCF_947568905.1 of Ostrea edulis. NCBI lineage: Eukaryota > Metazoa > Mollusca > Bivalvia > Ostreida > Ostreidae > Ostrea > Ostrea edulis. The sequence continues at coordinate 15,148,141 of NC_079172.1, forward strand.
CACAACATATAAAGATTGATTCATTTTCATTGAAAACAGCTGAAATAAAACTGAAACCAAAATGAAACTGTACACAAGAAAAATTTAATCAATGTAATCGGTTAATTTGAAGTCTTTTTAACCTGCAGCACCAAGGGTGAGCAGGAGCTCACTGGGGATAGTGCAAAACATTCTCGATGGCTGTGTCATGAATTTTAGGGTTATATCATAGTTAGATTAATAAGTCAATATATCTCTTTTCCCAGTAATATACTATACACAACTGATTTAATTAATGCAACATGACTGGTCGAGTGCGCGACGTCAGGTTGATAATGTGAGGCGTTGTTTGGGCGCGTGAATATAAAAGCAAACAAACAATAAAAACATAAGGTAACAAAGGCAAAATCATGACTAAGTTTCACGACTATTGACGCGAAAACGTTTAGTGTACGCAGAATAAATTTATATAAATATCGCCCATTCCATCTGTAGTAGGAGTATTGGTGTACCTGTTCTTTACGAAACAGAGCTTCACCGGAGTTTGCCAGGTACGGCTGTAGGTAGATTCTAAAGGACCTGTTATCATTATGATTTCTTGATTATCACACTGCTCAGAAAGTTTTCTAGAGTGTCACTAGAGTGCAGTACGTGATGATCTTTAAGGGGTTTTATGATAAACCAACGAAAGGAAATTCAACAGCCATGTCGCTTTTAGGTTCCATTTAAACTGACTGGGATGTACAGTACGAGACAAATAAATTTTCACCTCAACATATTTAGTCAGTATAAATATCAGTTATTGTCATATTTTTATTCTATAAACAGTTACAGGGTAGGTCCCTTGTTGCAGCAAACAACTTTATCGAGCCCTTATTGATAATTCAAAAGATATTTCAGGTATATTACTCGAGTCCTTCAGTATCGAAATGTGAACATTGTTTGGATAGGATTTTCATTTATCAGAATTAAAGTTATATAGTTTGAACCGCCTGACAGATGTATGCCATACTGCAGGGATTGAAAATTTGGCCAACAGGGACTCTCTGTCTTACCCAGCTATTGACAATGCCTTCAAACACTACCTGTCTTAAATTATCACCATGCATATTTTACCTGAAAATATCTACAGGTTTTGTCTCCAGGTAGATCCTGTCTTGGAGGTTCCATTCTATTGACTGAAGAGTGAGTCTATGATTTCTTTAATGCCTCTGTAGTGTATGTTCTATTCTGTTTTGGAATGGTGTCTCCTTAGTTATATCATAGGTATCTCAACCTTCAGGTTTGAGTTGGTTTCTTTTACACCTCTTCGAGAATATTTTCACTCATATTGAGACTTCATCAGTCGTGAGTCAAGTACCACAAATTTAGATATATACTTATCGCCGTAGCAGTGAAGGTTCTTGAATATGCCAACGCCTGCCACGACACGCGGCCTCTGTTTTAAGGCCATATATCCGAAAACTTCTAAGCGTTTGGCAATCACTACCTACATATACATGTATAATATACGAGTTTGACGCGGCCATGGCATGAGCGGGACTCCTACTCACGACCTCCCGTTTACGAAGCAAACTCTCTACCACTGAGCCACCGCAACCGGTTTCTGGTTTGAATGGTGACCACTTAGGATTGATTGATTGATTGATTGATGTTTTCTGCCACACTCAACAATTTTTCAGTTATATGGTGACGCCCAGTTTTTATTGGTGGAAGAGAGAACCCAGATACAATGTACCTGGGAAGAGACCACCGACCTTCCGAAAGTAAACTAGGAAACTTTCTCACTTACCGGCGCGAGCGGGATTCGAACCCGCGCAGACAGAGGTGAGAGGCCGTGTGATATTGAGCGCATATTGAGCGCGATGCTCTAACCACTCAGCCACGGAGGCCCTTTGACTTAGGATATACCATATCTATTTCAACCTTGAGATTATGACCATCTTCATTTACTGCTATTTTGCAGAGCCCTCCGGTGATTTATCTCAACCCGTTGGTATGGACGATCTTTTCACAGTTTGTGCGATATCTCTTTAGTATGTACGAGGGCTGTTTGATATGTAATGTATATTGTACCACAGCACGGTAACGCTTTGCACGATTTCGTTTATATAAAAATTCGCACAAAACTCGGTCATTCGGTAATGCAGATTTTTACTGAATTGGAGGAAGTTTATGGGTATCTTATGAGACAGTTTGTAGGTGGAGAAAGAAATTTCTGACTGGCACAGAGTTTCTGCCAGATAGATACCGCATATATTGACTGATGACCAAAACCGGGTACGAGTACAAACCGCTAAGTAATTGCTCAAAATGTTTCCCAAATTCAATCAAAGACAATTTGCAAACATTGTTACTGGTGACGAAACATGGTTCACTATTTCGAACCAGTAAGAAAAATTGGAAACAAAATATGGCCAACTAAACACGGTAGAAGGCCTGTATCAATCGAAACACCTCGCCCTTTACCCCGTTCCTTCCGGGGACTACTAACAATTAACATGTCCGCCCAACATGTCTACCGTGCGACGCCCGAGTAAAGGGCGAGGTGTTCCGATTGGGCCTGTAGTTGCCAAAAGAACCATAAGTACAAAGAAGGTTCTTTATTGCATATACTTCTCATGTGATGGTATAGCCGTACAAATTCCGGTGCCGAAGGGCAAAAGTGATACAGGCCTGTATCACCGAGATGTTATACTAAAAGCTCAAGAAATATCATCATAAACGACGCCCTGTGTCAGGAATTAGGCATGTTCGTCTACTTCATGATAATGCTCCATCACATACATCTGAGCTTGTGAAGCAATTTCTGAAGTCGGAGAGGATTACCGTCTTGCCACACCCACCATACTCTCCAGATCTAGCCCCATGCGACTTTTTCCAAAACTTAAAAAGTTCTTATCTGGTCGTCGTTACAAGCCCTTGACTCAGCCATCAGTCAGTGCTTCAGAGGTCTACCTACATCAGCGTACCGTGACGCATTTCAGAAATGGATTCAGAGATTGAAATTATGTATTTCAAACCACGGAGAATACTTTGAAGGGATGTAATGTTCATTTTACTATTTGAGTCGAATGCTTTTGAGATATCGTACAATACACATCTGACAGCCCTCGTATGTTCTATTTATCACAACCTCTTGGTTACGACGGTCTTTCCTTACAATAATTTGCCCCACCCATCTCAATATATGGTGGTGTTTTCTTGATAATTGTATACACCTTATTCACCCCAGTCCTCTGGTTTGGGTGGTGCACATAAAAGGATTGGACAACAGGCGTTGCCTATATAAGCCCTCTCCATACACATACATGGTCAAGGTCATACAGATATAGTTATTATATAATGATAATGAAACAATATAATATTATATACATTGATATGTTTAACAGTTTCCATATTCTTAGATAATTTCCATAGTGTGTGTGAAAGGTGAAGATAACGAACAGAGATCAATCTCATAACTCCTATAAGCAATACAAAATAAAAAGTTGGACAAACACGGACCCCCGGATATACCAGAGGTGTATCCTATACCATTCAACCTTCTGATTTGGATAGAGGTGGTTCGTTCTCCACCGTAGTTTTTTGTGTCACCTTTGTAGGCCGTTTCTTTCCACATATTTTAGAGGCATACAATAGTTAAGAACATTATTATTTAGTTTTAAGCTTGATCTCGCTGCTTTGCCATCTCTCTCTTATGCGTTTTCTATTTTCGCGATGTCCACACTGTTTCCCTGCTCGTTATAAAAACCGCCAATTGAAAGATGTAAGTAAATGAACTGCAATAAGTCGTCATCTCCCCCCCCCCCCCCCCCCCCCCCCCCCCCCCCCCCCCCCCATTTATAAATGGGTATCTGGTTTCTTGGTGTTTACGTTCTGCTCTTGGTTTTACTAGGTCTACTCTTCCTACAGTACTTAACTAAACCGTATTTAAATTAACTGAAAACGGGTAATGCTAGTACTCGAGTTTTAAAGATACGCAGCTAAAATAGAGTATCCACAACGACATCCACTTCCTTTTAAGGATGCGCACGCACTTTTCTTCCAATCAACAACAGGAAAAAGGCATGTACACGGGCAAAGAAGCTATCAATACTTCAATTTAAGAGAGGCACGGTTGATTTTAGATAAAGAAGTGCAATTCCATATTTCTATGAATATATTTGACCACAATATCCAACTTCGGCATGCTATACATATACTAAAAATGAAATTCGTCAAATTGTCTATCAAATTGTATATATAGTCATATGCTTAATAAAATGTGTAACTACTGTTGTATTTATGGAGATTGAAATATAGCTCATCGTTGCAGCTAATAGACTTCTACCTAAAAGGCAGATTTTGTTTTAACAATTAGGACATTTTTTACAGTTCGCATGCGTCATTAAGAAAGACAAATTTGTCGGAAACAGTTCCCATAATGTTGTTTGTTCACACCAAACCCGGGAAACACCAATCAATCATCTGTTACCATAGTTATAAGTTATCATTTGTCTTATCGCTGTCATAAAATTTCCTCTTCAATACATATCTATCTGTGGATGTTTTAGAAATAAGAACACAAATTACAAATCAAGTGTCGGATGCCACTGAGGAACAGGTGCTTGGAGCATCTAAACGATACCAAAACGATAAAGCCAGACTCTGCAGACTTCAGACTCTGGGAGATGGGGGTCAAAAGCAGTCAATGTCGAAACACGGGCTGTTTATCGCAAACTGATATCTCAATCTAATAAATACCCACGCTGTTTATTACTGCAAAATAAATTGCATGTTGAATGAAGAAATGAACAGATATTAGTTGCATGATTGCGAACGCGATTGCAGTAAGCAATGTAATCCCATGACGGAGAGACTTTTCGCCTGTAGATCGTTTTCCTGTGATTTAGTGTTTTGCTTTAACAAGCAAATGTCAAACACAAAAATGATCAAAGGGTAAAAGCTGCAGTATTTACCAACATTTACAGAACGTTTTAACAAATGCTAGATGTTACATCTCGGATCACCGGGGTCAGAGAATACATAATACATACCGAAATCTCTCATTTATTCAGAAGAAAAATTCAAAGAGCGAGAATCAATGTTTTGTGATAATTTTAACATTTCATATGAGAGCGACGGTAGTATCTATTGAGAAAAAAATCGTAAATTATATTATTATAGTTTGTAGAAAGATTTCAGTATTTGATACAGTAAATACATCCAATAATAAAAATCAAGAAACTCAAAAATCGAATAAAATTTCACTGGTAGCGCTTTCGATTTTAATGCCTATATATACATGTATATACATATATATATATATATATAGAGAGAGAGAGAGAGAGAGAGAGAGAGAGAGAGAGAGAGAGAGAGAGGTTGTTTGTGTTGATCACTGTAACAAAGTCACATTTCACAAGTTTTATAATCTTATTAATACATGTAAATTGTCAATAAGGCTATAAAATTGACGATCAACATCATTTATCATCACTTCCTTTCATTTTTGAAAATAAAACACAACATCTAATTGTTAGCAAATCCCCCCTTGAATTTTTCATCTATTTTCATCATTAACCTCCATAATTAACAAAATAGAAATAGTTTTCAAATATCATATAGTTTATTCAAAATATATATATATATCCATTTAAAATATACAAATATATAGATCTATTCCATTCTTATATTTGAGGTGTTTTGTATATACATGAGTATACATGTATAAAAATCAATTCAAACAATAAAATAATGCTTTTAAAAGAGATTTCTTATCTTATCCCAATCACAACCTTGAATATGAATTACTCAACATGACACAAACGCACATGTTCATAAACGTGTCCTGGACTACTAGTACATGTATATTATGAAAGGTATACGCATTTAGCACCAACAAACCCTCTGCGCATATAATCCAGATCTAATACTGATACAAAGAGGTACTACACATTAACTAAGCAAATCATCAAAGAGCTTACTAATCTTTAAACACCAACTATATAAATCAATTCTAAAATATCGCACCATCGTGAACAAATTAATTGATATTGTTATGGGGAAGCGTTTATGTTACAAGTAACACATTTTATAAAAGCATCAAGATGGATGATGAAATTGTAATCATTTAATTTTTGAAATCTATGATTATTGAGATCTTTGTAGATAATGTTATAGGTACACAGAATATGACAAACGACAGAACATTACACGTACTGCTGTAATCAACAAATGTTAACTGCCACTTAAGAGTTGGTCCCCCTCTACTCGGCCGTTTTCCTTTTCTTCGGTTTGGGTCCATTGTTTTCTGAAGTCATAAAAAGTAACATTGTTCATCCTGAACCTTAACCCCCGTATGCATTCACTCTATCACCACAAAGTGTTGGTTATCACTTGAAATTGAATGCGGTTTGCAATAGCAAAATACCTTAAATACAAAAATAGGTTATTTTTGAAGTTTCTGAACCAAAGGACTATATCGGAATGTTTTCTTTTTGGCCTTCATATTCAAAGTTTCAAAGCGCTAAAATATCAAAATTCAAATGCCAACTAATAAAAGAGAAGTTCACATAGTATGTCTGCAATGATAGCGGCCATTTTGGAGTGCATGACGTCAAAGATGACGCAATTTCTCAATTTCAGTGAAGCAGTTTTCTGTTTTGTTTCAGAAAACAGCACATTTTTGAGAAAACTAACAATTATTTGTCACATTCTTGTCCTTGAAAGATAAATGCAAAAACATGAAATTAGTCCAAGCCTAAGCTTGATGTTATCTGAATGGAAAACTGCGATTTTCTTTACATAGAGGAAAAAAATATAGGCTGTTTTTATGCCTATGAACAAATTCATTTTAACATATATAAATTTTGCATACCCACTGATCAATACATAGTGCACACTCGTTTCCTATAAAGGGATTAATTCCCCATGTACTATGCACGGTTGGTTACAGTGGCCTTAAATATCATCTATATACTCGGGGTCAGATGTTAATTATGATCATGATTAATGATGAAACAAACTCCAATTCATATTTCTTTTGGATACTGAACAAGACCACACCTACCCGAAATCTCTTCATTTTCTGCTAGTCCACTGAATACTGGTCCTTCAGAATCATCCTGAAACAAAAGGAGCCACGTGAGGCTGCCATTTTACACAGAGGAGTTACTCCAAGACAATTACAAACCACTCAGGTGACAAAACAAGGGACAAAGTACAGTGGAAGCAAAACAGATGTGTGAAAAATCTTTACTGTCCAGCCCAAAAATTAGAAATGCCACTTCCAGCAGAGAAATAACACAACACCAGTTTATATTGAAAAAATTTAATCTCTCCATTTTTTTAAAGATATATATTACAAGATTCAAGACTTTTCACACATGTGCATGTCAATCATACATACAGATACACACAAATGCAATTATATTGAAATATATTCGTATACAAAAATACAAGAGCAAGATTGAAATATTACTTTGTCAACTCAGCTGTCTGATGGTATAAATTCATGAATCATAAAATGCCCCTATGATACAAAAATAACTATATCAAAATAAAACTGTGAACACACATGTACATGTACTACAGAATACGAAATACTGGATTCCAATACAAAGATACTGGTATCATAAGCATTACTACGATCACACTCACATCATGAATCTAATCAATCTTATCAATGCATATAAGCCAAATAATGTGACACAATCTGTCAAATATATCATTATTTTATATGTCAAAAAAATATGCAATTAATAAAAATCATTAAACAGAACTTGGTGATAAAGGAGTGCTTGTGAATGTGGATCTTTATGTTGATTAGGTTAAAATGGTTAAGGCACCCCGAGATTAAATTCATCACACAATCCTTGGTGATAAAGGAGTGCTTGTGAATGTGGATCTTTATGTTGATTAGGTTAAAATGGTTAAGGCACCCCGAGATTAAATTCATCACACAATCCTTGGTGATAAAGGAGTGCTTGTGAATGTGGATCTTTATGTTGATTAGATTAAAATGGTTAAGGCACCCCGAGATTAAATTCATCACACAGTCACTTCTGATGTTACTTTTCTCCCCCACCAATCCAAACCATTAGATACTATTACACATCACCTCCAAACATCTCAATGGATGTGACATAATAATCCCTCCCCTTACACCATTTCATATTAATGCGCCATACTGCAAAATGGTTCCATACACACAAAGATGTGTATTCAATTGTCAGGAAGACATGTAGATCAAATAATGCAAAAAATACCAAGATGCACATCACCTAAATATTACTTTCTCTTAAATACTAGCATGACATTCGTAACTCATCTAGCCCATTCCATCAAAAATAATGGCTGAGCCCCTACACCCTAGTACAAGCAAATTATTTCACAACATACTGCATTAAAAAGTAACATCAAAGTTTGGCTTTTACCGCGTCCTTGATATACCCAAACAGTCTCATTCGACTAATGCCGCCGTCTGGAGCCATGGTGAGGCGGACGTAGTTCACCACCCCACAGTTCGTAATATTCTGTCGGCCGAATTCGTGTTCCTGATGGGCGTACAGTTTCTTGGGCGGAAGAAGGATTTTCCACGGTCCTCCACTCATCTCCTTCATGGTTTCTTCCTCCTCCTCCTCTGTGATATTGCAGGCTAGAGAATAATTAGATCAAAATTCATGTCACCTTTATAAAATAATTAGATCAAAATTCATATGTCACCTTTGTAGAATAATTAGATCAAAATTCATATGTCACCTTTGCTAAACCAGTGATGATACTGTAACATTTAAAGTGATTGTGGAAATATTCTATGCAAAAAATATTCTACATTTCAACAGAAATCAAACTCTTTTGTTACTTTAAGGTTTAGCTTTATTCAAAATCAAAGTATTAATATTTGTTCTTACATTTTGCCTATTGTGGTTCTGGGAAAGAACCAAACCTTTTCTCAAAACAGCATCTTACCTTCAATCTGGCAGGAGTCTGGGTAATTTCCTTTAAAGTGGTTTGTGTCTATGATAACCTAAAATGCAAGTAATATTGCATGTGTATATTGTATTTTTTTTTAATATAATGAACTCACATTTAATAATGAGTATGACATTTTTAGATGATTTTTTCTAAAGTAAACTTGTTAAGACATACATGTAAAAATTCTTCAAAGCCTAGTAATGATGTGTTATAGTACCTAAATATGATTAATTAGGGCTGTCCTGAGAAGACTAATACACTCTACCAGATTTTACCAAACTGGGGTACATACAACCCTGTTACCAAATGACCTTGGGGCTCAATCATAACACACTGCCTGGTCAGAAGTAAATTATGAGCATTCTAAAGTTGTGTCTTGGGACAAATTTTCAAACTTTTTCTAAAAGATACTTTGACCTTTCTCCAATGACCTTGATTTGGGGTCATGACACTCTGTATGTCATAAAAAAAACTTTTTGGAAAATACAAATCATTGCCCAAACAAAAATTTCAAACTATTTTTTATGCCCCTGTAATCACAGATTTGGGTGTACATAGTTTTTGGTCTGTCCATGTCTGCAAAAACTTTAACCTTGGCCATAACTTATGAACCAATGCTGACAGGGCTTCCATATTTTGGCAGTTTATGCAGCATAAACCGCAAAGCAGTTTACAAAAGAGTGTAAATTTTGAATTGCATAAAATTAGTAATGAAAATTACTCTCATTCCTTATAATTTCATTTAGAAAAATGAATTTGATGTAATTTCATAAATAATTATACAGAAAATATGACTTTTTTAATTATACGGAGCCATATTGTCACAGCAACACAATAGAAAGAGAGGAGTCAAATGCATTGTGACGTCACACCTAGGATGTTATATAGCATGACATAATGGCAATATTTATATGATAAAAAGAATGTTGATAGAGTCAAATGAACCAATCAAATAGCATTTTACAAGTGAAATTAAATTATTATCATATAATCTAACGTGAAATACCACTGGTGAAATAAAATTACTTGCTTTTATTTCATACAAACTCTTGAACACACCACTTGTGAATTCATGTTTTCGCGATTTGACATCTACAAGTCATTTTGCAATATTAAGTACTCACGTAAAATAACGAATTTACAGTACGCACTAGGTTTAATTTCCTTAAACAAGTATTTGCACATTTTATACACATATACTTAAATGGAGGATAAAAAATCAAGATACATCGATCATTTTTGGTGACGACTTTAATTGAGACATTTCTTTTAGCCCTTGAATGGCAGCACATTAACCTTAACCCTTTACATTCCATCTTATCAATATCTAAATAAAAAAAACATGAACACTTTTTGTTGTTGATTGTACTATCAGCTTCCTGAATAATTAATGGAAATTTATGATGGGAAGATGCTTTATTTCCATAATGTGGAAAAAAATTGGAGTGTAAATTAATGGAAAATTCATAACATTTTACCCAAGACACTGCACCAAGAATTACTTCTATTTGTTCAATAATGAATAAGGAAATTAATTCTGCTAAAGAACAGAGGACTTCAATTACCTCCAAAGAGAGTGCAGTTACACTGACCCAATTAAAATGTAATGGGTGATCACACACGAATAAATGTTCATTGCATTTGGGATTTCCTCACCATAATTATATCTGCAAACTCCCTTTGAAATTGCAACTATTTAACAATGAAGTTTGACTAATTCAAGCAAAGAAATGCCTCCACCTTGAGGGACTTGATCTGACATTCTACTAATTTCCCGAGGTGGTTACGAAGAACAAACAACTTTTATTAGTAATCAGAATTTGAACTATTAAATTATGTACCATGTACTGATTGTCAGAAAGTAAGATTAGTATGTACTTCAGAATGATTTAAGGATGTTGGCTCCTTCGCACGAACAGATTTTCCTTTTTCTTTTTTTTTTTACCATTTGCTGTACATGTATAAATACATTATCAAATCAATTGAACATTCAATGTGCTTTTGGTACTTTATTCAGTCAAGTATTTTCTTAACCCTCCCCCAAAAATACAGTTCCTTCCCAAAATTATTTATAGTGCAATACATTTAATAATTTTTGAAATTTGAAATTGAACAGTCAAGTAAGGCGTATATAGAATTTATCCACGATTTTAATGAACTCATTAAAATTCACTAGGACCCGTGCAAGTTCTTGTGCAGTGCTGCAGAGAGAAAATATTTAAGTTAACCGGTTCATACCTTTGTTACAATTCCTGGATGGCCCAATCGAAACACACACCAGTCATCCCCTGCAAAGTATAGAACAATTCATAAATCCATTTCTTCTAAAGTTAAGGTGTTACATACAGACTTATTGGTAAGTATGTGTCACGATACAGATATTCAAAGAGTATCACGGACTCCAAATGATTAACTGCAAGTCATTTAGTACTGATATAGAACGAGTAATTTTAGTGGTCGTATAATTTTCGTTATTTTCAAGGAAAAATAACTCTGCAAATACTAGGCAATGATTCGACTAATGTCATTTTTTCTGACACCATGAAAATCTAAACCAAAGAAAATGAGTACAATTTTAAAATACCAATCCAAGAAATTTTATATAACGATTTGTGATTTCAAAGGTCATGGAAAATCAATTTCGTTTGATAACAGCAACTGAACACATGTTCAGGGGATTAAATAACCAATATGTGCTTCAATATGGACAATATGTTCCATACCCGTGTTAAATAATTGACTTGTCAATATTCTGTGTCTTCAAAGCCTGGTTTCATTTAAGAGTTTGATAGCTTGAAACAAAGCACATAAAATTTCTTTCCCATTGCCAAACCATTATGTGACCAGTTTTGGACTAAAAAAAACCAGATAAAAATCCTTGTATATAGCCACAATGATATGTGACCAGTTTTATACTCGTGCAGCAGACAAATTTCTTTATCTATGGACAAAACATCATGTGGCCAGTCTAAGACTCGCACAACTGATAAAATTCCTCATCCATGGACACAACATTGTGTAGCCAGTCTGGTACTCGCACAAAAGAAAAATTCCTTAACCATGGGCACATCATGTGACGAGACCAATCTGAGACAAAACTTCTTACCCATCTCCATTAACAGGTTCTTTAAGTTAGCTGTCTGATCCATAAACAAAACATTCCATATATGGAACAAACTATATAAAACTGTAAATTCCTAAATATACGCGAGGAATTTATTATCATGTAATTTCGCGAGAAACATCACTCGCGAAAAAATATTTCTTGCTTTTATTTTTATATTGCTAAAATACATACAAAAACACTTGATCAACAGAGCACTCGCAAATTTATTTTCTCGTGATTTGACGTCCACGAGTCATTTTGCGATAAGTACTCACGTAAGATAAGGAATCTACAGTAATGTAGCCTTGCTTTACCTCATGCTTAAATTGTTATACCAATTAGAATTTCAGAGAGGTATGGTTGGGAAAAAATACCTGGAACTTGAAGAATCCCTTCATCATCCGCTTCTAAAATGGCTGGTCTATCCGGCTGAAAATCAAGATGCAACTGAAGATAATTCAAGTAAAACACTAAATGACAATAAAAAAAATAACTAGAGATTGTTTTTATGAAAAACAAATGTCTTCCCAGATCCCCAAATTGGAAGTGCTCCCAATGAAACCTCCTCCCCTTAATGTACTGCATGGTATGGAGGAGCAAGCATGAGCATGAATACAGACATTATGAACTCCAATAAGCCATACAGAAGTGTTCACAAACTATTTTACACCCTCCATCCCTCAGATCCACTATAACTTTAAGGAAACATTTGGATCCTCCACCCCTCTTAGATATACTATAACTTTTAAGAAAAGAATTGGACAGAAAGTACATTACAAAAACAGAGGAGGGGAGACATAATTCAGATATTGTTCACACTCTGCGGTTTGGAAACAAACTTTCTCTGTGAAAAGTCCCAATAAATGAAAAGATTTAGACAAGATAATGGTGTATACGTATAGTATAGTACAGCGTACATTGTAACTCTAATATCTCCTTCTGATAAGATGTAAAAGTGAATCATGAAATATTCCATAAAATCTATCTCTCTGAAATACATATTGTCATGACACATGTCCTAATTAATGGACTGTGAATATGAAATCTCTCCCGTATTTCAAAAATTAGGACTATAATTAAACTTATATATATATACACCATTATACAAAATTCTACATGTACACATGAATGATATTTGATTCAAAACAAGTCAAAATGATAACATATACATGACTAGTCTGTGCTATTTTCATGTCTACTAATGGTGTGGACCCAGTCATGGAACATGGACAGCAGTGCATGGGTGTCAACCTGACAATTAAAACTTATCAACTGTGCCAGGACCCTGTGGCTTACCAAACTGCTATCATGGTGATCTTAATAAATCCAAAAATTACTAATGCTTTCCAACGACCTTGTGAAAATGGTCCAAGGTAGATTTCATAATATGCTGTTAGGTAGTCATATTTCATAAGGTAGTGAGAAACCATTGTGTCTAGTTGCATGATCCTCAAATTTTACCTGAGGCCCATAGGCCACATCCCTCACCTGAGTAGTATCATTTCTTCTATGTACAGCTCTACATCTAAATAAACTGTGGCCTTGTAATGTCCCTTAGCAATTATAGTCGGAACAAGCTTTATGCTATATTACATGAAGATGCTGACATAATACAGCAATGCATATCAATTTGACAAATTCTATAGAGGTGGTTCATGTATATAATAATATTATGATCTACATTACATAAGAAGTTAGCATATTAATTTGACACAATACCCTGGTGGCTCTTGAAGATAATATGTAAAGAATTTTCCTTTAAAAAAAACCCATCCCAGCCTATTTATTTATTATCTCCCTTTTGAATAGGACATGATTCTACATACAAACTTCCGTTACCATTTATTCTAGGACACCTTGATATTCATACTAATAACTCTGTTGCCTTCCAGTCGACCCACCTTGCGTGCAGTCTCCCAGCCATCCGCCATTGTCTCAGCTTTCCCTGGCTGAATCAAGTTACGAGCGTGACCAAAGTGGACATTGCTGTAACCAATACATGTGCCTCCGTTCTCCAAAGCAACCAAGTCTATAATCTGAAATTGTTGGTAAAAAAGAAGCCACTTTAAGCAGCTTCTCTTTAGTACAGCACAGGGTGGCAAACATTTCAGCACATCCAAAATTAAACACAAGCATAGGATTTGATTGCATACTCTTCAATAAATTCATAAAATAGCACACATTATAACATACATCATACTGTGACTTTCATATTTTGGCATAAATGATGATTTATAACATGTATGTATGTTTAAATGCTGGTTAAGGAAAGATAACTTCCACAAATCATTCTTTTTGATGATACACTGTATGTGTGTGTACTTTGGGGCAACACTTAATGTAAAAATGGAATGCAAATCTAAGAAGGAAAGCAAGTGGCCCATGTGCCGCATTGCTCTCCTGAGTCACCTTGGCCCATATTTAAAGATTTCCACTACATTTTTGCATGTAAAACTTTGATCCCCTATTGTGGCCCCAACCTACCCTCAGAGGCCACGATGTTTACGAACTTTAATTTGTACAATGTCAGGAAGCTTTCATGTAAATATCATTTTTTTTGGTTCAGTGGTTCTTGAGAAGAAGATTTTTAAAGACTTTCCTATATATTTGTATGTAAAACTTTAATCCCCCTTTGTGGGCCCATCCAACCCCCGGGGCCATGATTTTAAGAAACTTGATTTTGCACTATGTTAGGAAGCTTTCATGTAAATTCCAGCTTTTCTGGCCCAGTGGTTCTTGAGAAGAAAATTTTTAAATGACCCCACCCTAATTTTGCATTTTTGTGATTATCTCCCCTTCGAAGGGAGCATGGCCCTTCATTTGAACAAACTTGAAACCCTTCATCTAAAGATGCCTTTCTCAAGTTTGGTTGAAATTGGCCCAGTGGTTCTGGAGAAGTCGAAAATGTGAAAAGTTTACAGACGGACAGAGGACAGACAACAGGTGATCAGAAAAGCTCACTTGAGCTTTCAGCTCAGGTGAGCTAATAAAAGGAAATACTTCATAAATTTATACAATAATTGTCTTCTCAAAGCATGTTCTCATGATCCAATTTTCCATTTGACATGTTACGGTAAGTCGAATAGTGAGATGTTCAGACAAGAAGTCTTCCTTGATTGACCCAATCGATTTTTCAGATTTGACTTTCGACATGGGTGTTCACAATTGCAAAATGCATGTAAAATTCTACGTGAATGTGAAACAGAAAAGTTGCATCAAAAATCAAACAGAAAATTTCATTGCATAGCTGCACTTCATTTGTTGACTGTATTTCACATCAGCATACGAATTACATCACAACATTCTTAGCCTGTGAAGAATAGCCTCAACTGTACTAGACTTCTAAAATTTACTTACAGCATTCTTTCCGATTTTGGACCAGTTCGGGATAGATCTTCCAAAAACTCTTAATCGAGCTATCCCACCATCTACAAACCAGAAGAAATTCTTTTAAAAATCATCCCAAAACGTTAACCATATGTTACTAAAATCATCAGATTCATATTATATCAATTTTCACACCAATACTGTACAGATTAGTTATTGGGTTTCTACATCATTAAATGTACAACACCTGTATCATTTTGTTACTGCGAATTCATAATTCATACTAGCCCCATGTTCTTGTGCACTTCACAAACCAAGAAGTATGGTCGTAATTTGATGGAACCCATCAGTACCCCGTATAAACAGATATCAAATTCATCAATACTTGGAATATAGACATACTACTTGTGTGGATTGTATGTATGTTTTCAGTTCGGCATTCAACTAATTACAGTCAAACTTTGTTATCTCAAATTCAATGGACTGGGATAAAACTTCCAAGATATCAGAGGATTCAAAATATCAAGGTAAAATACTTAAAGAATAAGTGTTTGGACTTCCGAATCACTTTGACATATCCATGGTTTTCAAGATATCGGTGTTTGAGACACTGAGGTTCAATTGTAAATATGGAGGGCATCCGCGTAACGTTGCACATGTCAAAGATAACAGGTAAATTATAAGTTGTTATTGTCGCAGAGAATAAAGGATTTGTGTTGTCAGTTGTATGTCAGAAAGTTCATCTACAAGCAAGCATGAAAACTAATGAAGTCACGGATTCCTAACCTTTATCAGAGGCAGGTGCTCCACACAAACATCAGTGAATATAATTATGCAGTTAAATTCATTGTTTATTGAGTCTGAATGAATGCCCCCCCCCCCCCCCCCCCCCCATCGTCATTGTTTCAATACATCAAATACATTGTACATGTACCTGCATATGAAATTTAAAAACAAATTAACCATGCAAAATCAGAAGATATAATCAGGACTGTGACTGAATTCCTCAGAAATCAGAGGAAAACTGGTCGAAAAGGACGTAAAACATTCTCACCCTACATAGAAAATATAATTTTCTGTCATTTAGTTCAAACCCAGAGTGTATAATTTTTTTCTCTTGAAAATTGAGCAAATCAGAGGATTTCCTCTAAAAAGAAGAAAAATCACAGCCCTGATAGATAAAAATGCATCATTTAAGTACATACCAGGGTACATGTTCAAATCACAGCCCTGATAGATAAAAATGCATCATTTAAGTACATACCAGGGTACATGTTCAGTCTGATATGGGTCCATCTCTCCGTACTATGAACCTCAAAGAAGTTGTGACATGAAGTTTTGTAGCCAGGCTTTAAAGGGGTTATTGGCACCAGTTCTTTCCATTCCTTAAAATGATTATATCTGATACATCAACAGGGAGCAAATATTGTTATCAGGGTCCACTATCTTAAGTACATATTAATTCCTGACAAAGGTGTTATAATTCATTCTTATAATGGAGCAATTTGTGCTAAATCAGGCACCACCCGATCAGCTATACATAAAGTACACATTAGGTGCTTGGCATTTCCAAAAATTCACATACATGTTTATCAAAATCCATGTGCATACACTAAATATCAACACTTTGTGTATGAATGTGACTTTGAATATCGGGTCCATGTTTGTGAATTTTTTTAGTGACATTCATTGTCTGTCACAAGATATATTGTGTATCAGTCAGTTTCTTCAACATTCACTGGTCCAAGGACTACCAGGTTTGTGGAATTCACCAATCCATAACATTAAATCACTAGTCTAATTTAAAAAAATTATTGAAACTCTGTTTTGCTTCATTTTGTCAATCAACCATTGAAGCATCATAGGACATTTCACTGTATGTCAGATTAACAGAATCCTTAAAATTGATGAATACAGTTTTTATTCTGACTCTTACCCCGGCTTTGTATTGTGAACCCTGCACACGTCACAATATAAAAGCAGGGGTAGTCAGAGGAATCTTGGATAAGTAACCTTTGTATTATGCTCTTTTCTGACTTAAAATGTTTCACTTTTTTTTTTGGTTGTACTTGTTATCTGCTGTAGTGGTAATTTCTATCTGTCATATACTCCCAAAACAATAGCTTAAGTTCTGTATATATCACAGACATTAACAGTACTTACTTCAGATTTCACAAAAGTTAAACTTCAGTATATCAAAGACATTAACAATACTTACTTCAGATTTCAGCTTCTGGATCTGGTCAGACATTAGCATGGTAGTAGCAGTACCCATTTTACTTTTTCTTTTGGGGATACTTTCAACAGCCACTAAAATTTAAAATAAATGATACAAAAATATGTTCCATCTAAATCGAATTATATTGAAAAACAAGTGTTGTTAAAATGGCAATGCCTCAAAAGAAATACATTCAAAGTGAACCTGTTGAGAGAATAGCTGCCTGGATTGAGACTCTTGGGGAATAGTTTCCCGTGAAGAATGAGGTATCAACATCTATTCCACTTATCAACCCAGGAACACCTGTAACATGTGTATTAATATATATCTTGATTAATATAAAAAATCATACATAGCTCCAAATTACAGTAAAACATGTTTATAGCAATGTGCTGGTGACAAACAATTTTGATTCACTATAAATGTAATTTGATATGTATTTAATATAAAGTTCTGTAATACAAAATCATATTTTAAAAATTTCTGAGATGAACATGCTGTAAAAATAATTTTAAGACAATGTCTAGTTTCATGTACTCATCTGACATGGATGTACGGTGAATCTGACCTAATTTTTATACCACTGACCTAGTTCTATGATACACCAGTCATGACCAGGTATTCTTTTCCTCCTGGTTTCCCAACCATCCATCCACTTCCCATACTTTGTAAACTCACCGACTTTAAACACTGGGTCTTCCGACTGAATGGTGACAATTTGAAAATAGATATTCAATAAATGCATATAACTAACTCTAACTCACCTGATAGAGACTCAGGTGATCTCTTCCAATCAAGCTTTTCCAATCAAGTTTCAGTGTGTGTCTGTACTTGATTATAGCATATTATACGTTTGAACATTGATCTCTTATCTACAACGTCTAGACCAATTTTAACCAAATTAAGAAAGATGAATATCATCAAAATATTAAAATTTTAAAAAAACAGGCAATGCCTTTGAAAATTTTCTTCACTCCTGTACATAATTATGCCTGATTATAATGAGTGATAGCCCCACCTATGAAAATCACAATCCATGGATGAAGGAGATGGAAATCCCAGGGGGGACAATGTTGCCAAAAATTATAAATCAGTAAAACATTTCAAAATATTCTTGAATATCAACAAGATCAAAGACAATCAACTGATTCTACACATATCTATGGCTGTACACTGTTTTCAGAAACTTGACCTCATTAATAAATTTCATGGGTGAAAGCAATTGAAACTAAAGAAATTGAAACAAAACCTTGCACCAATTGACCAAATAACATACGGGCAAGGGGCAGGAGACAATTATCTGATTCATAACTTTAAGATAAAAAATTCTATTTTTAATTCTATACAATTTAATATCCTAATTGTAAAGCACAATGAATGAAGTGAACATTCAGAGTGGTACATGGGTGCCTGGCTGTCCTATACACTGCATATGATATACCCATGCAATAGTTTGTTATTCAATGTTCAGGTAAATTTAATAATACACTGACACCTAATTGAGGGCCTACATAGACTATGCCTGTTGCCTGATTCTATCAAGTTTCTCAATAAAATATGTGTAAATTTAATACACCTAAATGAGTAAACAGTTACAATGTCAATGTTAACTAAGAAAACCCGAAATTTTTCAGAAATGAAAAGCAATACTTTGCCTGGATGATGGAATAAAAACTTTTGGGTCAGTGTGACTTTCTAAGACTCTGTCAAGTGATGGAAGACAAACAATATTTCTATTCTGGTCTCACATGTAAATGTGGCTCCTAAGGGTGTGGTTATTAACTGTGAGAATGTATATCCCGCTTTGATTCACAATACTTTACACTATACACTGGTTCAGTATTATCGGTCCGGATTAATTTGAACCATCCAATTTGGCTTTAAAATCATGTCATAAAAGTGGCTTCAGCTAATTGAAAACATGATGCTGAATGTGCTGTTGAACTATCCACCCCCCCCCCCCCCCCCCCCCCCCCCCCCATCCAGCGACCCTTAAATCTCCAATTTGGGAGCATTTTGGATTCCGCGCAATGGAACAAAATGGCAGATCTTGTTGATCTTTTACGAAGAAAAACATGCAGTTGTAACAGTAAGGTACAATTAAATGATACCACTTTAAGCAGTGTATTTCTTCATTTGTTATTATTCATAGCATCTTAAAAGTAGCACAATATGTATCATATCGTCAGGTCTGTATCATTATATGTATCCTATCATGAGGCAAGCGTATCGTTGCACCCCTAGTGGCCCCATCCTACTACCAGAGGCCATGATTTGTACAAACTTGAATCTGCACCATGTCAGAAAGCTTTCATGTAAATTTCAACTTCCCTGGCCCAGTGGTTCTTGAGAAGAAGATTTTTCCTTAGACCTATATACTCCCATGTAAAACTTTGATCCCCTATTGTGCCCCACCCTTACTCCAGAGGCCATGATATGAACAAACTTGAATCTCCACTATGTTAGAAAGCTATCATGTGAAATTTAACTTTTCTTCCTCAGTGATTCTTGAGAAGATTTTTAAATGACCTCACCCTATTTGTGCATTTTCATGATTATCTCCCCTTGGAGAAGGGTGTTGGCCTTCATTTGAATAAACTTGAATCCCCTTCACCCAAGGAAGCTTTTTGCCAAGTTTGGTTGAAATTGGCCTAGTGGTTCTAGAGAAAAAGTTGGAAATGGGAAAGTTTATAGACAGACAGAAAAAACAGATGGACAATCAGAAAAACTCACTTGAGCCTTCAGCTCAGGTAAGTTAAAAACATCTGACACCACCAATTTGTACAGACCAGTAGTCTGAATCACAATGAATTCAATTCAGGCATATTCACTGACAGGAGTTTTACTGTATCAAGTTTTAGAAGTAAATATAGCAGTACCTTAAGCAAGTTTTCTGCCACAGCAAACCAATCATCAGTCGCATACAGAATTTTTCCTCCAACCTACAGAGACAAAACATGGGTTACATAATAAACCTGTTGTAATTACATTGTTTGATTGTAACATTGTGATGGCCATATTTTGTTACCTTAGGCTTAATGTATATACAAGACCTGTAATAAACATAGGCAAGTTACATGTACAATATTAAATTCTTTGGTAATGGGGTTTCAACAGTCTCGATTAAAGTCAGTATTTCGCAAATTCTTTGGTCGTTATAACGACCTAGTTTGCCAATACAACCTATCATTGGGTCAAATGCTGTCTGACATGTTTCATACCAATTGTTAGACCATTCTTGGCACACTGATTTTGACTACGGACAACTCTGTTTACCTAATCAAGATACAGGGCTCACGGCGGGTGTGGACGGTTGGCAGGGGATGCTTACTCCTCCTAGGCACCCGATCCCACCTCTGATGTCCAGGGGTCCGTGTTTGCCCAACTATCTATTTTGTATTGCTTATAGGAGTTATGAGATTGATCACTGTTCATTATCTTCACCTTTCATTAGTGAGAATAACCAAGTACCTATACATCTATCTCCTCACCAAAGTTTGGATATTTCCAATTCACTCAAATTGTTAAAATATGAATTGTATACACCGAAATTGTGTCAAGATGATGTAAATTTGCATCAAGTACCAAATTATTGACAAAAAGTTACACAAAATAGAGACAGCAACAATGGATAGTAACTTCTTTTTAATATGTCCATATTCTCAACAGTATAAGAAACAATCCCCATTAATATCCCATATATGTGAAACACTGTATGACCAAACTCCGAGGTAATGAGGTCAAAATTTTGTACGAAAAGAAAGGTCTTGTTCCAAGAATCACACGTGTGAAATATGAAAGCCTCGTCATAATCCATTCAAAAGTTATGGCTACGGTTAAAGTTTCTGCAACAAGCAGACAGAAGGACCAAAAACTATATACCTTCGAATCTCTTACTATGGTGTCCAAAAAAGTTCTCCTTATAAAATAAAACTTTCTTAGAATACAATCGTCTCCAACTTTAATCGAAATCACATTCAGAACCCTTAACATTTATCCATATGACTACAACTTTGAACAGCCTTAATGCAAATTCATAAAACACTATTTCAAAATTTAAAACAAATGCATACTATTTCACCCCCAGCTGAGTCCATCAACGTAGCATATCTTAAAGCATTTTTTGTGCTATAATACAATATTTTCAGTTACACATGTTTTTATTTCATAATTGATTTTGTAACAATGCAAAATTCTGTCATTAACTGGGTCTGTAATCATGCAGTGCTATCATCTTAAGAACAGGACATTCTATGTTACTATATGAATATCTTCCACAACACTTTGCTGCAAGGTGATATCAAACTTTTGGGCTGGACTGGGATCTGGGAATCAAACCTTGGACCTCTGAATTACTAGTGTAGTGTTTAGACTTATCTATATTCAAAATACATTGATCACAATGTAAATCATGTGTTTAGTAATATGGAGCGCCAAATTAACATAAACTCAAATAATTGAAGATATCTTCAATTATTTGAAGATATCATCAATTCAATTATTGCTCTCTTTAATTGAATTAATGCGCGCATTAAATCAATTAATGCGCGCTTCAATTCAATTATTGCTCTCATCAATTGAATTAATGCGCGCATCAATTGAATTAATGAGAGCAATAATTGATTTAATGCGCGCATTTATTCAATTATTGCTCTCTTCAATTCAATTGATGAGAGCATCAATTGAATTACTGAGAGCAATAATAGATTTGATGCGCGCGTTAATTCAATTATTGCTCTCTTCAATTCAATTAATGAGAGCATCAATTTCGTAGAAATATTGCTCGCAATAATTGATTTAGAGCTCGGTATAAATAATTTGATGATCTCTTTAATTCAATTGAATATATCTTTAATTATTTACAATGCTTTTGTATAAGGGATTAATGCGCGCATCAATTCTTTTAAAGAGAGCAACAATTCAATTAAAGAGATCATTAATTCAATTGTGGATATGTTGAATTGAAGATATCTTTAATTATATAGTTGCTCTCTCTAAAAGAATTATTGCTCTCTTCAAATGAATTAAAGATATCATTAATTCAATTGAAGAGAGCAATAATTGAATTAATGCGTGCATTAAATCCATCATTGCTCTCATCAAATGAATTAATGTGCGCATCAATTCAATTATTACTTTCATCAATTGATTTAATGCGCGCATTATATCAATTATTGCTCTCTTCAATTGAATTGTAGTGCGCATCAATTCAATTGTTGATATCATTAATTCATTTGAAGAGATCATTAATTCAATTAAAGCGCGCATCAATTCAGCAGAAGAATTAATGCTATCATCAATTCATTTAATGCGCGCAATAATTCAGAATTGAAGATATCATTAATTACTTGAAGAGATCTTTAATTAAATTGTTGCGCGCATCAAATGAATTGATGATATCTTCAAATAATTGAAGATATCTTCAATTACTTGAGTTTATGTTAATTTGGTGCTCCATATAGTAATGTGTTCTATTTGGTTAACACCCAATCTATAATAATACTTTCTGCAATCACTTATTTAACAGTACTCTATCGTTTGATCAGGGTAGACAAGATGATGCAAGCTGTATCACCCAGAGGAAAACAGCTGGCCTCACCACCTTTATTCTACTACCCCCTGAGTGCAGGGTACCTTATTTAAAAGTTCTATGGATGAATTCGATTATTATCTACTTTATTTTCCTTTCTTGCTAAGAAATCCACATATATAATAAATTCATATAAAGGTTTGATGCAAATCATTTCATTTTCATTTCATAATATTCATTGATAGAGTATTTATCAAATCAATACAAATCATATTACTATATAATGAGTTGTGTATCTCGGCAAAGTTTTTAATTAAAATACACAATGTTAGGTGCCACACCCACTACATGTATGCTACTCAGGTACTGTATTAATTAAACCACTTAGGCTAGCTGTCCTGGTACTGGAAATTATAAAACTAAATGTGTACATACATAAGCACATTATATAATCATTGATCAATACAATGCATATCTTCAAAATCAAATGTACTCATGAAAAGTTTAAAACTGTATAGCCTTTAGTATGGCAACCTTAACTTATTATCTGCATAATGTAAGCTTGCCATATCCCAAACCGTTGAGATAACATTGAAATCTACATAAAGGTCCAATCATACCTTTTCGTTAACAAGATCATTCAGTTCTGTAAACTTTGGAAATGACTGTAAGGTTGAACTTGGTGGTTCTGCCATCCTGGAAAATTAAGAAAATATTCTGATGTCGGTTTCTGGAGAATTTGAAACTCGATATTGTTTGTAAAAAATATACTTACGTGCAGATCTTTACAACCTTCTGTAGACTTGCAGAGTGAATTCAGGTCAGCTAATCTATGTCACATTTTGGAACCGCATCATGCATGAGTGCTTCGATATATAGCTTATAATATACGAGTCACCAATAACATCAATCGTAACTACTCGGTTATTTACCTAACTGCAAATGACGAGTGTAAACCGAGCCCGATATTTCACTCACTGAACCCGATGTAATTTACTTTTACAACATCCGACCCGTGTTAAAAGCTAAGAACATTCACCAGGATACTTATATACAAAAAATAAGAAAGACTCTGCATGAAATATAATTCCAATACACTTGATGATGAAAAAGGTTTTTTTTTGGTTGTTGTTGTTTTTTTGTAAAAAGGTTCAAAGTTAACATGGACAGTGATCAAAATTTAACTGTTCATGATCAATGAGGATGTGCAAATACTCGAACAAATCAGTAAAATGATTCTAAATAGAATAACAATATTCTATCTCAAAGGTTGTTTCTTTTCTGTCACTTTCAAATGCACATCTACATGTACGTATGAATGGATTGTCTTGACAACACAGTTTGATTGACTGTGTACGGGCAACGGCCCTGGTTATATCCTCTGTATTCAAATCACATTTTTAAATAAATGTATAGTGAATAAAATAGAAAGGTTCTAAATAAGTTTCTACAAGAATTCTTTGTGTCCGTAGCTAAGGTTTTTAAAAATCCATGCAAGCGCCCCATAAGATCGTTACTCAACACACAGTTTAATACAAATCATGATAGATCGATGTTTTAATACGATGGTTCTCAATCTATGTTATACCTTGCACCTCGCATACTCGCTACACTTCTTTAGTGAAGAAAGTGAGAGGATCAAAGGAACCAATTCCATTTCTAAATGTATTAATTGTTATTTAAAACTTTCGCCCACTTCCTCCCATATCCATATTTTATAGATTAACTGCACGCGCTACATGAATATCATATCTATATCTTCTTGACAGGGACTTCCTAACCATCTACAGTTATTATACATGTACATATCCCTGTGATTATTATACATGTACATATCCCTGTGATTACGTAAATCCCTATATCCTACTTTGGAGGAAAACACCGCTTCACCCGGAGTCCAGATTTAAACTTAGAATCTTGATATTAGTCCTACATGTACGTATATACATGTAAACAGGTTAATGTCCAAGTAACTCTTCACTTCTTGGGGTCGATGTCCCGGCATTGCTTTTAAGGAATGGAGGGGAACGGGAACATCGACCTACTTGAAATCCACACCTATTAGTCCGGATATGCATGGTTTTACTCACCCATAATCATTGTAGATTGTCACACAAGGCTGCGTAAATGTAAATGGTCGTTTTTCAATGCCTTCATAATTCAGTATGTGGACATAGATGTAAACTTTTAATAGACCACTTACAACGATGTACTAGCATGATGCATATTGTTTACGCATTTTGAGCTCTCTATGATATTTCATATTTTTGTAATTGTATACAGATATCAAATGAGAGCTACAGCATTCCACCCCAGGTTGTACTAGTGCACCTTGCATTATGGAAACTAATGAGGAATAATGCGTAGAAACGTTGAAGCTTTGCGACAAATAATATATATTGCCCTAGTTTTCCCAACAGAAATAGCTGGGAGTGATGCTTGCAGAGGTAGTTGGATTTCTGCAAGAGGTTTAAGCAGCTTCACCAACTGTTACTTCATCTGAGACCCCCTCTGTATTTACGGATATATCCTTTGTTTGGAGACCCTTACCTGAACAGTGGCAATATGGGACGAAACCTTGCATAACCCTGTTCATTTCCAACCAATACACTTTCTTCCTACATCGCCTAAATGAGCATCTTTCTCCAGCAATGAAATACAACAGAACTCTTTCCCAAAGACGTGCTGGACAGGCAAACACAACTCTTGTTTGGCATGCTTTTTTCGTCTCATACGTGCTTCCGTCGAGTAACACAGAATAAAATCAAAAGAATGTACAATGCGTTCCCTTTTAATGCCTTTTATACAAAGAATGAATATACAATTAAGCTAGATTATTGAAGGAAAGTATACACATAATCATATAAGATAAGAAAAAAGTGTTGAAAATTCAAAATAGAAAATAAAAGTGTGGTGTGAGGCGGATTCGAACCATGACAAAAATAATCACATTATTGTTTGTCGATTTATTGTGAATTTCGACCCCACGGTAGGGGTGTCCATAAAAATACTACAATTGTAAATATTGTTCTTACGATTGTAACCTATCAAAATATCAACAAAAATGTTGTTATGTTCAGGCCTGCTTTGAAGGACTTAAAGCCGAAATTCATGTCAAAATGCTGTTTCGACCAACTTTTAAAGGTTAACAACATTGTAGATAATAAATTATACAGGTTCGAAATGAAAATAAGAAAAATTCATACATATGTACGATAAAAAAAGAAAGAAATTTAATAAAACAAAGCAATTTTTTCCAGAAAATTGTGCCCCCATTAGGTCTTTTCTTTTGTTGGTCAGAATTGATGCTTTTGACCCATATGTATGCATGACACTCAATGCCATAACGCCTACGTGTATGTCGTGACATTGGACAGGGCCTGTGACTTTGTCACTTGGCGAGGAAACAATCACTACATATGTTAAACGTAGGGACCGTGCTCAAAATCAAAACTTGGGAATCCGAGTTGGAATCTAGCACTGCAGCCTGAGCACTTAGGCTACCGAGACCGGTCATAATTTTCACATGGAATGACCATATACTCGAAGAGAAGCAACTCTTCAAGACCTTGTAAACTAATATAACATGTACCTGTATATATCCATCTCACTATCACTTTGATTATATTGACGTCCGTGATCCTAAACCTAACACAAGCCAGTAAAACATCGAGAGCATTCTGAATTCGATATACATGTAGTTCGCCCATTTTACCCCAATCTTTGCGGGTGACCATTTTCTTAAATTTTCAGTGATATTCTACAAGTTCATCATTCCAAAGTTGGACTGTTTTCAAAGATTTTGACTACGTAGAGGACCTCCGAAAGTCTGGGTGCCTTGATACAAGACGCACTTTAACTCTTGGGTCACCGCGACTAAAATAAGAATACAATGGACACCATAAAACAGAAATACAATGGAGAAAACATTGACGATACCTTTTATACTTAGTTTCACAAATGTATTGCTCTGGTTGTCCAAGAATTATTTCTTTACATTTGTGTGCAGTAAGTTCTTTAATGAAAATGGTAACTGCAACACCATAAGATATTTATACACTTACAAACATGAACCTGTGACAACAGCCATCAAATGAAATAGTTGAGATAGTTACAGTGTCATTTTAGCGAAGAAATATAAACTGATTGAACCTAAAATAAAGAAAAAACAAACGAAGAGAATACGGTCACTGTTGGCCGCTGTTTTTCCTGAGGACCGTTCTTTATTTTCAACTGAGAATAATGGATTGTCTTCCTTCGTGTGTCCATAACAGCATGTCAACAGGTGCTTACCATGGTAATAGAAACATCTTGTTTGGACAATGATCACCGCCATGATCACAACACTAAGAATCATTAGGAATTCTACGTACATCGTCATGTATGGACTGTGTGTGGCATCGTCGGGTAGAGAAGCTCCCAAGGACGAGAGGTAAATCGAATATGCAAGAAATGTCGTCATGCCAAAGGACGTTTTCTCACCAGACTCAACTGGAATTAAAAAGACAAATAAATTCAAAAATGAGAGCAAAGACAGGGGTGATATCACAGTGAGAACTACGAAATGTGACTTTCTTTGTAGCGTAAAACGAATAGTCAGTCCAGCTTTTCCTTCGGAAATTGCAAACATCTGTGTGTTCACAACATCCCATTCAGTTGTTCCGTGTACTTCAAGAATGTCTGGATTCACCTTGAATATGACCTCATCGGTAGAGAATCCAAGTACCACAAACACAACGTCACAAATTTGTGTATCAAAAGGGTACTTCTCTAACACCATGTCACAGGTTACAGAAAACAAACCACCGGGACTCCAGTTAATCACACCTGTAGACTGCACTCGAAACACGCCGTAATGATTTTGGAGAGTCTTAAAATTCCCAATAGGGTTAGCCAAAGCTATTGTGGGCCACCATATGTCATTTGTTTTCAACACTATGTCTTCAATGTTTGAATGATTTTCTTTATCCCAAACAAGGAATTCGTCATTCCAAGAAATAACCAAGTATCCCAGTAAAGACACCTTTCCCTCCTTTTCACTGATATCATTGAAGCGCTTGGTGCCAAAACTAGCCCTGATGATGACTGGGTCACTCTGCTGTTCCCGTGGTCGTAGATAAGGGTCATAGTTCCGTAGCAACGCTTTCCGCAATGACGTCACATTTGACGCGGTCACGTTGTTATATCCTGAACTTCTGCTGATCAACAGATGAAAAGTAATCCACAGAAAAAGATTATCAGCGCAAAACATTCTAACAACCTGCAGAATTAGCGTATTATTCCTATAGCCAAATTAAATTCAGTCATGATATTGAGGGAAACAATGGGATAATTGAAGCACGTTTTTGCAAGCAAATATATTTGCTATCATCCTATTAATGGAAAATAAAGACAGGGATAATGGAATGCTACCGATAGACTCGTTAAAACTTCTTCAGTGTAAATGGATGTAATGGTACAGCTCGTGTTTTAATGGCTTTTAGTTTGCCTTTGAAACTGTACTGACATGGAGACAAATGAATGGCTATGTAACTGCACTCCATAATGATAAAAAAACATATCTGATTCGTTGACCTATTTATCTATCTGGTACTGCAAATAGTGCTTCCAAATATCGGTATAATCAAATAAAAGAATTCTATAGAAGTGTGTATATAGTCATTAACTACTCCATTAAGGACCACTTTGAAACAGGAATTCGTTTTCCATGCAGTGTTTGTTGCAATTTTTGCCATTTCACATTGCGCCTTAGCTTTTCACCATAAATTTTCTCTTTGTCCTCCATGTCTTTTTCCCATTCAATCTATATAATGTACTCGTAAATTTGATATTTCACTGGGATGTAAAACAAGGTTAGTTACAGCTTTGAGTCAAATTATGTACCAACTGCATGCAGCGTTCCCGTGAAAATCTTATTACATGTTCTACGATTTACAGTTTTGGCCAATAGCAACGCAGCTTATAATGGTACTTACTTTCTGTACAATTTCTCGAAATTCGTCAAGCGTCAGTTTCTGAAGTAACGTTATGTGAGAGAAAGGTTTGGAAACGTAAATATTATTGAACACGTTTTCTTCACAGATAATGACGTCAATAGGTTCAATCCAAGTGTATTGATTTACAAATTGATTCTTCAAACAAAAATATTTATATTTCCAATGTTTTTGGCAGTTATATAGTATTATATATAATATAGTACGTTTAATTTAATGGCTGGTAATTCCGAAAGAAATGAAAGATGTAAACATCAAAAATACATTTCATTTTTGAGAAGCATGAGGGTATGAACTGCAAAGCTTCACGCTGGCATGCTGTACTTTTCATTAACGCGCTTCATGAAGTATGCCGACGTAAAACATCCGAAACCATTAATTCTAATTCAAAATTTAATCATTTAATCAATAGCATATGAAAGATAATTGTATAGTGGTTGTACGTTTAAATGAAAATGAATTTTATTTCTATATGACGAAAAGATATTCTAAAAGTTCAAAACGAATGAATCAATAGGTGGATATAAAGGGGTGGTCCTGCTCTGATATACTTCAGCTTGAATGTACACGTAAATAGCATAGAGGGGACCGACATATGGTACATCAGTCGTGGGGAGCTAATAAATGATACATGTAATATCATGCAAATACTTAATAGAACCCATGATAATTATACGAATAAGATGTCATTTCTGACCCATTTTTGATGAAGTTTAGAATCTTAAAAATCCAAGAGTTTCTAATGCCTTGCCCAAAACTTCATTGGGAGCCTCATGGTGATACCAAGACATCCTACCTTGTAAATTGTTGTACATCTTTTAGAATAATCTAGAATCGGCTAATTTGTATGGAATTCATCATACAGATCTCGAGTCGCTAATCGACAAGACTGATATGCTCCTCTGTACAATAAATTCCACATGAACGAGAGAAAGGTTTTGTAAATGTCTTGGGCCATACCATCTTCGCTAGCTAAGGGTGACTATGCTGCCCCAAAAGTCGAAGACACGACAGCTAGTTAACATAATTTATTCACTAGGAATAAACCGTAGATGCTACAACTACAAAAACCAAACTTTACAATGATGTACACACATAAACATATCATAGGTCGGGGAGTAAACACTTGATAAGTAATAATTTCGTTCGTAAGCAAATCATTTGAATGCATAAATTATATACATCATTGAATATTGAAAGAAACACAATATTTATCACTTATAATTAATATAAGAATGAAATAACAAATATACATACACTGTGGGCGTCTGTAAAACACCAGCAATACAATTCATAACATGCCAAGCTCGTGGAGCGGAAGTAGTATGTCTAACATAAACACGGAAACCAAATTCGTAAAATTTTCCGGAACGGAACACTCCCTGCCTAATATTAATATTTTATCAATATTACTATATAATTATCAATTTAAACAAATATGTTTAGAGATCTAAGTAGAAAAACATAAGATAACATGGTGCTGCGACCAGGATCCTATCCATAAAAATTCATTGAAATTCAAACAAATTTCTTGATCAATTCAACAATCAAAAATTCAACAGTTAACATTTCATGTAAACTAGCAGTTTAACCAATATGAAACTGTTAATCAATGAGTCGAATGAGTTCACTAATAGGCCTTGCATATGTACACGGTTTTCCATTAACGACAACGCGCACACAAGCTTTCCGAACTAGTCCGTCTGCACTAAGGAAAACTTCTTCCACAAGTCCAACAGACCACTGACATCTAGCTGTTTCATGATCCTTGATGACTATAACGTCTCCAACCTTCAAATTAATTTTTTTCAGATGTCCACTTGCGACGGGACTAAGTTTTGAAGGTAATGAGTTTTCCACTGTTGTCAGAATAAGTCGGATAAGACCTGCACTTGCTTCCACTGTTCTTTGTAGATATCACGTATGTCAACATCTGTACACATAGAATAATGACCGGATATCTTCTGATTCAGAAGCATTGCTG